>NC_046161.1:90289337-90324337 GCF_011064425.1 Rattus rattus | reverse complement strand
CAAGCTGGAAGCCAGGCCAGCTAGCCTATGCTACAAGACTATACCCAATCTTACAAGAGAAAGAGGGAGGGTTGCTACTGGTATATTGTTTGGCATGAAAGAGAGCAATTTGTATGCGATTTTAAAATGTGTTACACAAGAATGCATCACCTCAGTAAACCAAAGTGACCGTGGCCCAAATTCTATGTTCAAATGTGGTGTGTGTTTCATGAGATGCTTATGGTAAGATAACAAAGAAAATCATAAATTCACACACTTTTTTTTCAGTTACATTGGTGACCACATCAGGAAAGTAGGCTACAGCAAAGCTGGAAAATATCCAGCATTGGCCTCAGATGCCCGCTGATGGCCGATGTGGAGGGTAATACAGACCAGAGAGAGAGGCTCCAAGGTTTCTTACCTGGCCTTTGACCTTCACTCATTGATTCATAACTGGTCAGATGCTAAGAATAGGGGCTGGAGAGATGGCTCAGTGGTTAAGAGCACTGACTGCTCTTCCAGAGGACCTGAGTTCAGTTCCCAGCAACCACATGGTGACTCACAACCGAATCCAATGCGCTCTTCTGGTGTATCTGAAGACAGCTTTAGTGAACACATATAAATAAATAAATAAACAAACTTTTTAAAAAATTCTAAAAATAAATGCCACACATGGGGCATCTACAGAACTCCCTCAGAGGTACAAGCACACCACTGAGGCGATGGCAGAAAGGCTATCTGAGCCAAGGACGAGCTCCCATGAGGCAGGTCTTTATGTTGGGTGTACGTCAGCTCTAAATCCCTTACACAGACACAGAAACGAACCAGTTGTATGTGTAGTCAGAGGGGGAGGGGCCCTCAGTGTGCCCTGTGCACGCATGTGACCCTAACTCTGGGAAGAGAGATCAGTCTGGAGCTTTGAAAGTTCCGGACTGGACTGAGCTGCCTAGTAAAACGATGTTTCAAACAAACTTTAAAAAAAAAAAAAGGTGGGGGTTGGGGATTTAGCTCAATGGTAGAGCGCTTGCCTAGGAAGCACAAGGCCCTGGGTTCGGGTCCCCAGCTCCGAAAAAAGAACCAAAAAAAAAAAAAAAGTTCTAAATAATTTCAAAAAAAAAAAAACTAAAAGGAGAAGAGAAAGGCTCCGAAAAAAAAAAACCAAAAAAAAAAAAAAAAAAAGAAAAATTGGGCTGGAAAAAGGCCCAAAAAAAATAATAAAAAAAAAAAAAAAAATAAAAAAAAAAAAAAAAAAAAAAAAAAATAAAAAAAAATAGCTTCATTCCAACAATGGTGGAGCTAGAGAAGGACACAGACATTTCAGAGACTGACAGATGAGGCCGCCGTTCGCGGGAGGCCCTCTCAGGCTGAGCACTTCATACTGTGTCTGAATCACATTGAGTTAAGACGTATCCACTAGTATGATTGTGTCATGAAGACTTGTGTGACTTTATTCCTGGTTAGGCATGAGCAAACGTCTGCCCTACTAGATAAGGAACCAACAACAGACCAAGGAAGGATACCACCAACATCCAACTTGGTGGACCCACGGGTCTAATCGGGGTTACTTACGGGACTGACTACGGGTCCTGTCAGGGATTACTCACAGAAGCAGAAGTTACCCAAAGTAGAAGGTGACTAAACTGACAAAAGGAAGGGGGCAGGTGGAAATGGCAAGGGAACAAGAGGAAGTAATGAGAGCTAAATATAAGGGGGCTGCAGAGGTGGCTCAGTGGCTGCTCAGTGGTTAGGGGCACTGGCCCTCTTCCAGAGGTCCTGAGTTCAAGTCCCAGCAACCACAGGGTGGCTCACAACAAATCTGTAATGAGGTCTGATGCCCTCTTCTGGGAATGCAGATAGAGCATTCATATAGATAAAATAAATAAATAAATCTTTTTTAAAAAAAGTTAAGTATGATCAGAACACACTGTTCGCGTATGATTATGTATGAAACCCATTATGTATATTAGTATATCCTAAGAAAAACAAAAGCTCACTCATTGGAGGACTGATGAGATAGCTCAGTAGGTTAAGGTTCTTGCTGCCAAGCCTGAGGCCCTGAGTTTGTTCCAGTGAGTAGAGAAACAAGCAACTCCACCAGATGCCCCTGACATCCACATCATCACTGTGGCAGACTTTTCCCCCATCCCTCCCCCCAACTCCCCGCAAATAAATAGAATGTAGTAATTTTTAAAAGCTTGCTAAATTTATTAAATTTAATAGATAGTTTTACCCCCTGCCCATACTCTCATACTCTTCTTACCTTCAACAGTTTGGCTGACCTCTCCCTTCAGCTCATCTGACCAGCAAATAGGAAGCTAGGCTCTTGGCTTACAGTGCCCTCCCCTAACCCTGAGTCGCTCCCGCATCCCCCACCCCTCCTCTTTGTTTTCGGAGGCATCAGTGCACTTCCGACACCCTTTTACACCGCCTGCTTGTAACTGCCTCCCCTTAAGTTGAATAAACGCTTCACAAAGGCAGGGCTGGGCTTTATTTTGTTGTAGTTCGCTGACATCATGCCAGGACAAAAGGTCTGAGACCGACAGCCTAGATAAGCATTTTATAGTTACTTAACCAGTACCCTCCTATCGCCTGGCAGCGCGCCCTCTGGTGGGCACGGGCCTGAGCCGCGCAGGTGACTCTGCGCAGGCGCTGGACACCATAAGCGTTCCAGTTGTTCTGAGGAGACTTTCTGAAGTTTTGCTTTACAGGAGATGCGAAGGATGAAGGATTGGGGAGGACGGGATGCAAGACCTGGCCCGCCAGGAACCTCGGTGTCACTTGGAAAGCTTTCTCTTTTCAAGGAGGAAGACCGCTTAGTTTTAGAGGGCTTTAGTTTTCCCCAGACCTCACCTCAGTGATGTCTTCTTCCTCTCCTGCTTTCAGGCCTTGCTCTCCCGCGGTGGGTGGCGAGGCCGTGAGAACTGATGCCAGTGAGTCACCTAGTCTTGGCGGGTTGCCCTGACAATGCATCCTGGTGCCCCAAGATTCCCGGTCCTTGTCAGCTAGAGATTGGAACCCGCATCACTGGCTTGTGCTCTATGGTGCAGGAGAATTGGGGTTTTGTGCGTGTGTGTGTGTGTGTGTGTGTGTGTGTGTGTGTGCGTGTGTGTGTGTGTGTGTTTCTCCGTCTACCTCCTATTGATCTACTTTTAGATTTTGTTTTGATAAAACACTGGAATATGGCTGTAAAAGGAATGACTAGTGACTGTAAACAAATGTGGAAAGTTCCCATCTGAAGGGGTCTTCTTCCCACTCAGGAGGACCTGAGGCAAGGGTTTGATCGTAGCAGAGGCAGGTCACAAACACTCGGTATTGACAGGGTTGGCCCAACTCCCTCCAGGGTGGAAATCAAGCTGGAGACAGCACTGGAATTGGGGAGACTTTGTTGTAGGACCAAGGTTCCTCATGACTTTTTGATGGGGGGATTTGAGACAGGGTTTCTCTGTGTAGTCCTGGCTGTCCTGGACCTCGCTATGTAGATCAGGCTGGCCTCAACTCAAAGAGATCCACCGTCTCCACCTCTCAAGTGCTGGGATTAAAGGCCTCCACCACCAACACCTGGCTCTTTGTATGACTTGATAGCAAGTTTTGTTCTAAAAATTTGATGTATTTTTTTTGGTGTACTTGCCCACTCAGATCTCATTCTATCTCGCTCTTGCTCTCTCCCCCTCCTCTTCCTCTTTTTCCTCCTCCTCCCCTCCTCTCCCTCCTCCCCCTCCTCTTCTTCCTCCTCCTCCTCCTCCTCCTCCTCCTCCTCCTCCTCCTCTTCTTCTTCTTCTTCTTCTTCTTCTTCTTGCTTTATCTTTTTAGCCCCTTTCCTCATTTTGTTTGTTTACTTGTTTGATTCTTTTAAAAATGCCCTCTCTCGCTTACTCTGATTACCGATGGGCCAAATCCACCATGAACCAGGATCCCAGGTCTGCTGTGGCGGAAGTCAAAGTCTGTGGTTCATTTGCTCTGTTGAGTCAGTTACATCTAGGCCCAGCTGCTAAGATTTCAGTAATAAAATAATTATGCGCTCATTATTTTCCACATCCTAGCGTACAGAATTGTGTTTGTTTGTTTGTCCTAATCATTTAAAGACCGATGCCAGTTCTTCTGATAAAAACCTTCGCAGCCCAGATGTCAGTTTTCAAAGAGCCGCGAGACGGCGCTCAGGCGGGCGCTCTGAGTAAAGAGGGAAGGCAAATCTCAGTGGCCAAAGTCCAGCCTCTCCGACTCCTGGGAGCCCCAGAGCATTTTTTTTTTTTTTTTTTTTTTAGTGTGGCAGCTCTTGGTTTTGGACTTTATGAACCCCTCAAAGTATTGGGGAGACAATATAGGCTTGTCAGTTGCTGTGGCTGATCACCATAGTAACAAAGACAGATTATATTGGCAGTCAGGAAACAAGGGATTTTATTTGTTTGTTTGTTTGTTTGTTTGTTTGTTTTTAGGTGGTAACTAGAGTTGTGAAAACTGGCGTTGGTTTTACTATGTGGCCAAGGATGACTTTGAACTTGTGGTTTTTCTTCAGCCGTCACCATCTGAGTACTGTCATTATAGATGTGGATAAACGCAGCTAAGAAGGGACATTTTAACAGCAAGAATTTCCATATGGGATTCCCCCCCCCTCTGATATACTAGGTGGGACAGGAGAAACCAGCAGGGACCTGATGGGCATGTGAATCCCTTCTGCTCCCTTCTCAGGAGTGACTGCTTTGAGTTCCCAGGAGCTCAACCGCCAAGTCAGAGCCACCCTTTTAGGGAGTGTGTTTCTAAAATTAGATTTCACAGAACTGAGGTTGGAGTTTCCCCCTCACAGCATATGGACTCCAGGATCTTAGGAATGGACCTGTGCAATCCCATTCCCCGTGATGAACACGGCTCTCGTTGCCTCACTAGCTGACTAAACACAGAAATCTCTTCAGACCCATGGCTGCCCAGCACCCAGTAGGGAGTTCACTAAGAAATTAAACCCAATCTCTTCTTTCGTCTCGCCCATTAAGTAACTAAGGAAATACTTGCTGTAAATTGCTTCAAAGAGAGGGGAAATGACTAATATCACGCTGGGGGAGGAAATAGTTTCCCCTAAAGGCTGTTTTATAGCAACTTGATTTCCTCCGGGCCTTGTGTCTTTGACTTGGCAGTCTACGCTGTGCAGAGGGACGGTGCCATGCCTTTCACAGTCCCAGGTTCTCAGCCAGCCTGCTGAGCATTAGAACCACCTGGCTGAGGTAAAACTGCCAATAGTCCAGGACTTACCACTGAACAATTCAACCAGACTCTCCAAAGGTGGAGTCTAAGAGACGTTCCTGGTGATTCTGATGTGTGTCCATGACTGAGACATTGGGTCTAGGAGCATCCTTTGTGCTCCAGTAAAGGAGACAGTTATGAGGCAGAGGAAGCTGTAGGTGAGGAGACCTTGTCTGCAGCATCCTGTAGGCATAAGCCCTTAGGGTTAGGAGAGGGGCACTGACATCTAGTGGCAAAGGCTAGAAATACTGTCACACCATAGGGGACAGCTCTTCGCAACCCTAATGTCTGTCCACAGTGGTCGGGAGAGCACGGAATATAGGGTACACTGATGCAGCACTGCCCAACCACAACTACTGAAGGAGGGAGTGAGCGTGTGGCTATGGGCCACAGGCATCCTGGGTAGAGGGGAGAGTGCACGACCGCGGAGTCACAGAACCGCAGGTGCTCTGTGCTGGAAAGAAGTCCAAAGGTCCAAACAAAGGCTATCCTTGGCCACTGCACAGGAACAGTATTCTAGGAAGCTGGGGCGGGACAGTCAATGGGCTTGTTAGAAAAGCAAGAGATACAGCCACAAAAAGAGTTCTTTTCCTAGACTTTTGACCTATAAACTTTTATGAGACGAGCGGAGAGTATTACCCAGTGCCCAGAGATTGATGCTAAAAAGACAAAGGCAGACCAGAGGAAAAGCTGTGTGTGGTAGAGTATGTCTGCAATCCAAGCATTCAGAAGGCAGAAGCAGGAAGATCTCGAGTTCTAAGCCATCCTGATCCGTATATAACTAGTTCTACTTAGTGAGAATTGTCCTCACCCACATTCCCCCTCCCTGCTCCAACAATAAACAAGCAGAAAGGAAGGGAGAGAGGAAGGAAGACAGAAAGGAAAGAGAAGAGAAGGCAGAGCATAATGTGGTGGTATAAGCCAGCTACTTGGGATGCTGAGGCAGGAGGATTGCTTGTCTATGCATTCAAGGCCAATATGGGCAACAAAGGAAGACCCTACCCCACCCCCAAACCCTAGTGAGGCTGTCAATGTGCAGAGGGGGTAGAGACTGGAGGGTCATTGGAGGCCACTTGTACACCAGCTCCAGGAGGGAGCAAGAAGTCAGTCCATCAGACCATGGTAAGAAAAACAGCAAGCTGCCTAGGAGGGAGGGCTGGCCAGACCACAGAGAAACCCTGGTTCCATTGGTGTCCAGTCTCAAGACCACACAATGAAATCCCTTTTCTTCCCTCAAGAGAAACTTCACAATCCAGACCATACTAATTTGAAATTTTGTATCCAACTATTGACATATTAAAGACTGTTTAAACACACACACAAATATTCCAAATTAGTGAAAGAAAATGTCAAATTGTTTAAGTTATAGATCATATATACTTTAGTTATTTTTGGAGAGAGTGTCTCAAAGTCCAGACTTACTCTGTAGACCTTTCTGGACTGTAATCCTCCTGCTTCAGCCTTCTCCATGCTAGGTATGTCCAGTTCATTAATCTTGGGGAATATATTTCCCTTCGACACCAGACTGCTATGTACCTCCTTGATTTTGTTCAGAGATTTAAGTAACTCAAATGTTGTGGCAATCTGGTGTCCACTCTAACATACCCCAGTGAGCCTGAGCCACTACACCCCCTCCCCACCGCTGGCTGGTTTAGGAACAAGTGCACTCGCTGTCAGTCAAGCACGTGGCATGAGTTTAGCAATCACCAAGGGTTTCTGGGAACATGGTTCAGATTCCTAAGGGAGATCCTGGGAGAGCTGGGTCCTCCTGCTGTTGGATGTTTTAAATATGAATGTGATGTGTTTGCTGCAGTCTCAGGAGGCAAAGGGTGGTTAAGTAGCAGGGTTGGTTAGCAAGTCTGTTAGCTCCCGTATCACATTGGAGACCCTGATCTCTGAGTATTCTTTTAAGTGAGATAATAATAATAATAATAATAATAATAATAATAATAATAATAATAATATCTTTAGCATTTGAGTGACAGATACAAAGATATAGCAGTTATTAATCACACTAGATGAATGTATCCAGAATTGGAGGAGACTCAGAGGTCCTGTGTATATGGAATTCTGTTCTGATTTATATTGTGGAAAGCATATGGGTGTGGAATCAGTTTCTGCCCCAGTGTTGTTAGTTCCAAGCTGGGGACCCTGACAAGTTGTTTCATTTTTATTAGTCTTACTTTCTTTGTAAGTTGAAAGAGATGAAAATATAGGGGAATTAAGTGAGATAAAGTATTGTGGCTGGAGCACACCCGGGACACAATACAAACTAGCTGTAATGGTTATTATCCAAATGAAAGAAATACAAACATTGCTTTAGCCACATGACAATTACACACACACACACACACACACACACACACACACACACACACACACCAGCCATAAAATACAAAGCAACATGAGACACATAAACCAGTCAAACTGCAGGAGTAATGGGAACATGTGTTGTCAGAGCTGAGGAAAGAAAAAGCTTAATGAACGAAAGAATTGGAATCCTAGCTGATTTTTACATTTTTATGTTCCTAATTTTTCTAATTCCCTGCCCCCCCCAAAAAATACTGCCTCCACAGTCACATAAAACTCATAAAAGCACACTGTGAACGTCTTAATTTGTGATTTAAAGGAAAGCAGCAATCAAAATGCCTTTCTATAATGGTAGAAAACTTGGTAGCTTCCTAAAGTGTAGTCACTAGATAGATCGGGTTGCATTCACACTACACAGTCGTTAAATGGTTAAGAACTGTAACAGCATAGAAAACTGGATACATTAATGGCTTTGTTAGTGGTCAGACTGGAAGATTGCTGGATTCCCATCCTACTTGTAAGTTACCATGATTTACTGCAATATTGTCTTGTAATAAAAAGTTAATGAAATAAAAGAAAATAAGTGTAAAATTCGATCAGACCGTGTGTGACTTCGGGGGTCTAGCCTTTTCTCTTGTGGTTGTAGCTGTAGGATGTGTAGCTGTTTCTCACAACCCAGGCAGGTCCCCGAGGCAGAGCCATCCGTTGGCGCTCTTGGAGGCCAGAATGGGAAAGACTTGGCTCTTTGGTTTGCCCAAACCATGTGACCACTTACGGGCTTCATAGCGGGTTCTGGGGCTGTCCTCATCTGCCAGGGCTGTTAAGGCAGGGGACTGACTGTGTGTGGTTTTTCTCTTTTCATTGATGTTTGACACTATCCGTGAAATGGATGCCACTCAAGGAGGAAAAGGGGTCTACAGAATCTGTGTGGGGGGCCCCAACTTTCGCATACAGGTGAAGGGGATTTACTTTCTCTACCGGTTTAGGGGGGGTCTGCTATCCTTAAGTGCCGCATTGAGCAGGCCCAGAACTAAAGCTAGGAGGCCTGTGAACTCACTCACTTACCACCCAAGGGACAGGTGTCCATGATGCTCTTTGTGTGCTCCTTTCTGATGAGAAGGGAGCCCCTTCGAAGTGTCCTGGTAGGCGACAGTGGGCTCTGTGGCCTCCAGCCACAGCGCCCAACCACTCATTTCCTCTCCCCTGTGGGGCCATCTGTAATCCGGCGGGGAGGGGCGGGTTCTGGGTGTCGCCACGCACAGGCCGGTCAGCTGCGTCCAGTTAGCGGGGACAGGCTCCGCACGGAGTCGGGCGCGTAATGGGGACCATGCTGGGCCTAATGGGAAGCAGCCGCAGCGCGGCGGCCAAGCCCCTTCCCACGGGGCCCGAGAGCGGCCGAGATAAAACGCATGAACCGCGAGAGGCGCTTTGATTCCAATACGAAACAAATTATTCCTCCCGGAATGGAACAAAATCAGTCAGGGCGGAATCTCACGGCCGTCATTCCTCCCCGCCAGCCTTCGCCGGCGGCCCCGGGGGCCTGAGGACCTGCGACTCTGGGCAGGACACTCTGCTGCCCAAAGCTGCAGCAGATCCGGGGGACCCCAAATCATTTTCAGAGCAGCGCTCTCCAAACGTGGGTTCTTCAGAGGAGCCAGGTGAAATTTGAAGTGTTGGGACGCAACCCCAGAGTTTCTGGCTCCATAGGTGGGGTGAGGGTGAAGCCTCAGAATGTGTGGGCTTTCTAGGTAATTGGGGCTGTGGTATCACTTTGAGAGCCATTTGACAGGAACAGGTGAGCAACTTGGCCTTTGGATCTGCCCCCCACCCCGCATCTCACCCCCACCCCCTGCCGCCCCCTATTCAGATATATAAGTTCTAGGGAGTTCTACACACACACACAGGAGATGAATATACATCTTGTTTCATGGATTCCTGATGAAGGTTGAACCCAGTGTGACACGCCCCCCTCCCGGCCCCGCCCCCGGCCTGAGCCGGTGTGTGAGCAACTATCAAACCCCTTTGAAAATGAACCTCCTGGCGATGTTTCATTCCAGATGCACAGTCAGTGGCTAGAGAAGGTTCCTGGTCCCAGTGTTATCCTGCCTGGGCCACAAGTAACTCCAGACAGGGACAGTTTGGGGGTAAGGGTGGGAATAGGGTACTAGAAGCAAGTTGAAGAGTGATTAATTCTAGCCAAGGTTTGTCAAATTGGAGTTACACCTGGCCCCTTGGAACCTGCTCATTTTTCTGAAAAACATGGCGATGCCTTGGATGTAGGGTCTCTGGGATGAAAGGGTCCCCTTTCTTCATTCCCCATAAGGGCTGAGGAAAGGATGGATCCCTTTCAAATTCACCTCTGGTCCACGCAAAGCCAAGCCTGCAGTTCAGACACTTCTGCCAGGGACAACTCTCAGAGGTGATTCTTCTATTTTTACACTAGACCCAGCATTAGGCATTTTTTGACATATCTGCTGGTTGACGGGTTAGGGGAAACTATCAGGGAGGAAACAAAGCAAAGGAGAATGAAGTCATATTCCTTCTGCACACCATGAACTGGGGCAGGTTTGGATCATTGTTTCTGAGGTTGAATGGGGCTAGTCTCTTCTGTGACCCGAAGGCAGGGAGATGGGTTAGAAACACTTTTGAGGGCATCCTGAAGTTCAGGACTGTGGATGGAGGCAAGAGACGTCAGTACATGGGGGAGAGCTTTGGGAATGCCCTACAAGAAGCCCCAGAAAAGCACAGGGAATATTATGCCTGAGATCTTCAGAAAAGTATGTTTCTTTAGGAATTTAGGAATATTCATGACAGTTGAAATTTAGATGTAAGTCTCTAGATAAAAATAATATATAAAACCCATCATTTTAACAATTTATATTTTATTTTTATGTGTATGGGTGTTTTGCCTATCTATATGTCTGTGCACCATCTGTGTGCCTGGTGCCCAAGGAGGCCGGACGTGGAAGTCAGGTCCCCAGATGGTTGTGAGCCACCATGTGGGTGCTGAGACTCAAACCTGGATCCTCTGGAAGAGCGATCAGCACTCTTAACCTCTGAGCCACCTCTCCGGCCCCCCAAATCATATTTTAATAATTCTCTTAATTCTGGTTACTTTGAGTCCATGTTGTTGGGGAATGGCTAAATTGGTTATTGTTCTGTTTCTGGTTTTTGCTATGGAACTCAATTTTTGTTCTATATCGGAATGGTCAGAGGTTACTTAAAAAAAAAAAAAACAAACCGCAAGTGTCCAGTGGAGCCTGGGAACGGGCATTTTAAAACTACTTGAGTACTCTTAGACATCAGTTGGGATCAGAAACTCTTGAGCAAGTGTGTTAGCCCCCTTCTTATTGCTAATGATAAGATGCCATGAGTACTTAATAAAGATCAAGGTAACATAAAATCAAAGTGTTCAATTGGGCTTACAGTTCCAGAGGGTCAAAGTCTGTGTTGGTAGATGAAGGAATGGTACAGGTGCCTGGAGTAGCAGTTGATCCACTTCAGGAGACAGATGACAAGCACTGAGTTTGGCGTGGGCTTTTGAAATCTCAAAGTTCATTCCCGGTGTCACTCCTTCTCCAACAAAGCCACGCCTCCTGATCCTTCCTAAACACTTCCACCTACTAGGGACCAAGTATACAAACAGATGAGCTTACGGGGGCCATTCTCATTTAAACCACCACAGCAAGTACATGATTTGATTGGTTCCAGACTAACGAAACTAAGAGGTTAGAGGCTGCCTACTTGCCTGCTTTCCAATGAGTACTATCTGATCTCTACCTTTTGGAAGGGCTCGAAGATCAGACCGTTTCCCTCATCAACACTTCCACTTGACAGAACCAGGATAGCACATGACCCCACTGGACCAATCAGATCCTCTCAAATAGGAGAATGAAATTGAGGCTCATCTCTTGCCCAGAACAAAGAGCTGACCAGAGTAGGGAGACAGGTTAATTTTATTTTTTATATCTTTGTTTGCTTTTCTGCTTCTGGGAATTGAACTTAAGGCAAGGGCATGGCATTTGCTACTGAGCTCTCTCCCCAGCACCTTTCAACTGTCTATTTTGAGAACAGGTCTCATTAAGTTGTCTAGGCTGGTCTTGAACTTGCTGCACAGCTCAGGTTCATTATCAGCTTGCAGTTTTCTTTCCTTAGCTTCCCACGTGAATGGAATTATAGGTGTGCATCACCAGGAGCAGCAAGACAAATTAATTCTTTTCTGAAGCCAGGGTCTTATGAGGAAGCCCTGGCTGGCCTGAAACCTATATAAAGACCAGGCTGGCATTGAACTTACAGAGATCCTCCTGCCTCTGCTTCCTAACCACTGGCATGTCCAGCTACAAATTAATTCTGAAGACCCTTGAGCCTTTCTTGGAGTCTTTTAGGTATTCTGATTGGGGTTCCAGGATCACCCACAAATCTTTATACCTATCCTCTGCCAGCAATTTGGTTAAGTCAGTTATAGCAGGCTTATGCTTCTTGTCACCAAAGTGATCTGTCATGTACCAAGACAACAGCATAACCAAAGTTCACAGAAACAAACTATGCATTTACCTGGCATCTACACACACACACACACACACACACACACACACACACACACACACAATGTTGGACTCAGGAATTCTGTAAATCTACAAGTTTCCAGCAGAAAATTCCTTGGAATCTCTGATCTCCAGAGACCACTTGGAAAACCCTGAATTTCCTGTTCAAATAGGAACACCAGTGATTTCCTGGTGTGATTGCATGTGCTTCACCAGCATCCCGTGGAGGAGCTACAGGCTCTAGAAACATCTAGAAGCATCTCTAGAAACAGAGACATTCTCTAAAGAGCTGGGCAGGGTGGCTCATGCCTCTTTTGACGGTACTCAGGAGACTAAGGTACAAAGAAGCCGTGAGTTTAAGGTTGAATGGGCCACATAGCAAGTTTCAAGCCAACCTGTGTTACAAAATGAGAATTTGCCTCAATTCCAACCTATGTATGTATGTATGTATGTATGTATGTATGTATGTATGTATCTTTCTATGTATTTATGTATTTATTTATGTATCCCTCTATGTATGTGTATGTATGTATGTGTCTGTCTATCTATCTATCTATCTATTTATCTATCTATCTATCTATCTATCTATCTATCTATCTATCTATCTATGTGACCATTTATCCATCTGATTTAAAACTTTTCTCTGTGAAGTTTGTGTGTGTGTGTGTGTGTGTGTGTGTGTGTGCACGCATGCGCGCGTGTGTATGCATTTGAGATTACAGGATTATTGGTCTAAAATTGGCTTTGTTGTTTTGCTTTGAAGATAAGCTCTTGCCAATCAACCCTGCTCTACCTTGATGTAGCCCAGTACAGCCTCAAACACATGGATCTTCCTGCTTGAGTTTGTTGCATGCTGAGATGATGTCGCCGAACTTGGGTCTAAATTAAAGTGTTTTCTTTTAAATAATGCCTTCATTAGGCAGAGGCAGATGCAGACTTGAGCACGAGACTGACCTGATACACACAGTGGGTTCCAGGCCAGTCAAGGCTACATAGCAAAAACCCTGTCTCAAAACAAAAACAACAAAAAACAAAAACAGATACTATTGTTTTGAATTTCTTTCTAGGAGGGAAGTAGTGTTCTCATCCGATTATCTCATCTGGCAGATGGATTTTGGAAGGCATTTTGTGTGGCAAACCAATAAAGCCTACTTTTTTCCCCCCTTTCCTTATTTTGGTTTCTCAAGACAGGATTTCCCTGTGTAGCTCTGGATGCCCCATGTAGACCAGGCTGGCCTCTCTGAGAACTGCCTGCCTCTGTCTCCTGAGTGCTGGGACTAAAAGTGTGGGCCACCATAGCACAAATAAAAGCCTACTTTTATTATGGACAAAAAAAGCAACAAGACAAAACAAACAACAACAACAACAAAACCAGAACCAGAAAAGCTCAATCATTCTGGAGTATGTCAGACATAAATTCGAGCCAAATGGGCCTTGCCAGCCTGGCTTTTTGAGCTGGTGAAATGAATCAGATTATTTGCCTTCTGAGCTCTAGATAATGCAAGCAAAAAGTGTGTGTGTGTGTGTGTGTGTGTGTGTGTGTGTGTGTGTGTGTGTGCGTGAGAGAGAGGGGGGCAGCAAAAGTACCTTTTATTTTAGAAACAAAAATATGATTTCTGACCCAACAATAGCCGGATCCCTGTGAATGAAGGGTTTGCTTATTTTCCTGTTTTAACAACCCAAGTCCAAGCCTGATTGTCAGTAGGTCATGAGCAGCCCAAGGAGCGTGTTGGAAACAACCGCTTGAGCCCTGAGAACCTGCGCCCACCGTCTTCGTGCCAGAAGTTTGGCTTGTGTTTAGCAGTAGCAGTAGCGATGGGGTCAGGAGTTGAAGGGGAGGGCAATTGCAGAAGCAGCAGCCATAGCTGCTATGGAGACAGAGACAGGAGAGTGGCAAGATCACATGCAGCTTTCTTTGTACAGTCACCAGCCCAGGAGTGAAAGTATATACTTGGTGTGGAAGGCATAATTAATGGAGTTTGTACACCCTAGTTCAGAGAGCCTAAGTAGCTTTTCTGGGGGTCAAGGGAATGCATGATTGACCCATAACACTTGCAAGGCATTGCATAAACCCAGGGCACAAACACTGTCTTGTTTGCCTGCCTAGAAGCAGTATAGGGCAGCTGTCCAGATACAATGCTGATTCCTGCAGGTTTTCAAGCCATCCTTCCCATCAGTGTCCCCCCAACCCGCACCCCTGGTCTCCAGCAGAGGGAGGTAGCTGTCAAAAGGGGCTGGAAGGCTCTCCTCCACAGCAGGACAGCCACACACATTTCTCATTGTGTCCTGAGAATGGGACCCTGGCTCTTTTTATTAGATTATTAAAAGGTTAATATTTACTGATTAACTATCAGTTATTGATAGTTATTGCATACTAAATGGCCCAAGCGGTGTGGCTAAGGAGTTATTCTTGGTCAGGAAATAGAATTGGTGGTTCATCCACAGGATGGATTATTAAACAGTCATTGCATCCCCCCCCCAACAAGATCGAGAAATCCTTATAGACAGCATTTAAGACAAGCAGAACACAAAACTGAAAGTTCTCACTTGGGAGGCAGAGGCAGGAGGAGGCCAGCTGGGGCTACATATATCCCAAGATCCTGTAACTTCTATGAATTACAGGCTGCTAACTTGGGAATTGGACTTAATTTTTACTACAGCATATGAATAAACTGAAAGAGAAGTGTCACAAAGACGTTAGCTGTGTCACCTCCATTGGAGGATGTCTGGGATTGATGCAAGTGTAGTGTGTGTGTGTGTGTGTGTGTGTGTGTGAGAGAGAGAGAGAGAGAGAGAGAGAGAGACAGACAGACAGACAGACAGACAGACAGACAGACAGAGACACACAGAGAGAGACAAAGAGAGGCAGATAAAGAGAGAGGAAAATAGAGAAAAAGATAGAGAGATAGAGATAAAGACAATGAGATGGAGAGAGAGCTCGAGAGAGAGCGAGCCCATCTTAATACTTTACTTTCCCGGATTTTCAATCTGAGTTATTTTTGTAACTAGAGGGAAAAGTGAAAATGTGCAGGCTCCTCCTGGAGGCGCACAGGTGTGATCACTGATTGTACCGCAGCCTGGATTTCAGTCGGTGGAACATTCTTCGCCTCACTGCCAAAGTCTTCCCAGAGCTAGGACTAGTCATCTGAAATCGGTCTGTCAGCAAACCCTGAGGAGGGCCCTCTCTGTCGCTGCAGCGCTGCCCATTTGTTGGGGAGGGGAGGGCTTTGGGGGGAGGGAAGAAATGCAATGCATTGCAAAAATAAGAAGGCACCTAGAGCCGGCAACGTCCAGTGGTGTTGAGTACGCTAGAGGCAGGCTTTTGGGGGATCTGGATGATGCCTGAGCTTCCTCAGATTGATGTTCCGGTGGAGCACACAGCCTGGAGTTATCCCTGGAGACCCTTGAGCCCTCCAGTGGCCTGCAGCTAAGAGTCTGGCTGGCGCTGCCCGGTTCTCATCCCAAACTTGCCCTGGGGAAGATAGATTGTCCCGGGGTCCCCGTGGAAACCGCAGTGCCGCAGAGTTGCCAGCGCAGAGCTTCGGTTGACTCCTAGCTTCGGTTGACTTCGAAGTTCCTAGTCTGACCACCTAGAGTCAGATATATAAGCTAATAATATAGGTGACACATATGGTAGTATAAGGTGAGACATTCACTTTGGGGATGGAGTAGGGGCGCCTATTTCTGCACTCTTTTATGGCTGCCCCCTCCCGAGTGGCAAAGGAGGTGGCCAGCAGAGGGCAGCCTGTAGTCCGTGAAGCCAACGACAGCTTTGCCGAACCTCGGGCTGGGTTCCAACGACCCGACCCTGCAGAGTAGAGGTGGCCTTGGAGCTCCCAGAGCAGCGACCTTTGTCGAAGGAGCCAGACGCTGAGGCCCAAGGGCACCCCGCGAGATGTGGTTAAACTACAGTCCTCGGACAACCTCACTCTGCGACAATGAGGGTTTGAAGAGAAGGGCACCGGGCGGGGTGGGGTGTGGGGACTAATTGCCTCGGGAAGGAAAGTGAAGGTTCTGTATCCAAGAAATGTAAGCTGCACCCCATCCCGCGATAGAGTCCAAGTGTGTAATAATCATATATTAGTTTAGTGAATTCTAGGAAAAACTTGGCAAGGGAGGTCAGAGGCTAATGGTGGGATGGTCCCAACGTGGAGACACGGGGCTATCAGTGACCAGGTGATCCGCTCTGTGAGCAGAAGGACCTAGGGTTAGGATCCTTACTAGAGAGTCTAGCCTTTCCCTGGCCATGTTCTGGGTGTTGAGCTGAAAGAACTCACTACTCTGTGCTAGTCTCCTAGTAATCACTGCTGTAAATTGGGCATGGTTGGCTCTGGGTCTTACGTTAGGGATTCCAGACAGCAGGAGCTAAATGAATTCAGGTTCCTTTGCCTCGACAGAGATATTAGGTTTGTCTTTGGGGGACGACAATCTTTTCTCTGTGCCTGAGATGCTGCCTCAGAGAGCCAGGTGGGATTTGGGATCCGTTTGCATAAGGTCAGGCCACCACTTCAATGCACCAGGACGCACCTAGCAGCTTTCAGACCAGCCTATAACTACTAGGTAACGAGCACTTATGTCACCCAGATATGGAAGGGATCGTTGCAAAAGAATAAAAAAATAAAAAAATAAATCTGCTTAGTGTGGTTTGTCTCCAAGGGGAGACAAAAGGCCTACCTAGCTGGGGTCCCTTGAAAACACTAAATAGACCCGCTCTGGGGAGAGCTAAACAAACACACCAATGTTCAGCAGCCCGGGAGCTTTGACTAATTTCTGTCTCTCTCAGATTGGTTATGATGAGCCTTATTTGATTACCCTTGGCTCTTTCCCCTTCTGTAAAATTGGAAAGAAGCATTTCTCAGGGTTGCTGTGACAATCGTGTTTGAAAACCGTGAAAGCCAAAGTGTAAGTCATTACTGCGACGGGTAAGAAGCCAGGCCTGTTTTTCTACCTGTGTATTTTGCCAGCTAGACAACAGGATAGAGGCTAGAATCATTCCTTTGCGTTCCTTTGCGTGCGGGGGCAGGCGCGCGCATGGACATGGTTCCTGCGTTAAATGCGAATGTTGGTCTCTTTGCAAGCACATTGACAAGGATGCTTGAACAAGGACACAGATCCAGGACATCCTTCCACAGTCCAGCACAGACACGCTGTACTTAGCAGGCCAACCCAAGGTCTATGTTTGGAGACAGGGTGTATACATTGTTCAGCTGATCTATTTCTACCTAGCTAGGTCAATGGCTCCGGGGAAGTAGGGTCTCCTGTGCTGCTCTGCTGCTCGCTCTGGGGTGCGGAAAAGCCCGGATCCGGGTCTCTAGGTCAGCGCGACTTGGCGCCACCCGGTTCCTTTATCTCTCATCTGCTGGCGGTGGGCAGCTCCAGTTTCATTGGGGACAGAGACCCCCGGGTTGCTTGATGGGAGCAGGGAACCAGAGGAGGTGGTAGAGGGAGGGTACCCTGGTCCTTCTCAGGTCTAACCATCCTGAGGATAAAATGTAATAAATGAGGATAGTAAATGAGGATAAAATGTAATCATGAGGATAAACGAGGATAAAATGTCCAGGGAAGATTGAGTGGAGCCTTCACCCCACAAGTCTCCTTGGAGGAAGTAGAACTTGATAACTTGGGAGAATATGTGACTCCTGGGTCCCTTGGGGCTGAGGAGGCTCAGGGGACTGCAAGGTTTGCATGGACAACACTCTGCTTGGTAACTGTATTCCCACCCCAGCCAGTTGCTGGGCTCTCCTCCTCTGTTCCTTCAAAGGGGTTCTGAGCAGCAGGGCACTCTAGGGTACCTGGAGGTTGCCAAGGCCACTGTCACAAATGTTACTCAAGCAGGCTTGAGTTTTGCTGAGACCCAGTGATTAGTACCCTAGGCTCACAGTCCTTCTCTTGCCTTCTCTGTGGAGGGTTTGGGAGGACAGACTGGTCAGACTATTTGAAATTCAGCTGTGGGGGACAAAGAACGCCAAGCACACAGTTGTGGCAGCACAGACACCAGACGGAATCGGTAGGGACAACCAAGCCTAGCAGTGGCTGCAAAGGCTAAACACTATTCCTCCTGTGAGGAGCAGGTCCGCAGGGAGCGCAGCTCTTCCCCCGTCCAAATCTCTAAATAGAAAATAAAAGTGCTGGTGAGAATGACCGGCAGAAAGCTCTCAGGGCAAAAGCGGCTTGGGAACACAGGCGGGCTGTGGCCCCTGTTCGGTAGATCCACGAGGTCAGCGGGTTGGAAACGTCAACTCTCCGTACGCAGTTGAAAGGGCCATCGGGACGACCCGCTGCCACCTCCCCCGGGATTCCACAAGGCCCTGACCCGGCCTTTATCTCAGCACGGTCAGCAGTCGCGGGGGCTTCAGGAAAGAGGACAAAGGCCCGATGTCACCACAGGCGGGGGCCCGGTTTCCTGCTCACTCTAACAGCCTTTAGTGGTAGTTGGGCAAGATTTTTCAAAAAAAAAAAAAAAATATGTGCCGAATTTCCTTTTTTTCTCTTTTAGAAGCAAACAACAAAAAAGAAAATGGCCAATGCCCCTTCCCCCTAGTCCACGGGGATGAACATTTCCTGGGACCCTGAACTTTTGTTTGCCTGCCTAAATGAGGTTTCTTGTACACAGATGAGAATCCAGGGAAAGGCGTTGCTTTGTTTGATGTGCTGGTTGTATTACCAAAGACAGTTAATCAGGCTGTGGTCTCAGCTTGGTCTCCCTCCTTGAACTGCTCCTGCCCTGCTGCGGGATTTTGGCTCTGCAGGATTCCTTCCCTTGCCTTGCGGTGCAGCCTACCTTAGGCTCAGACCCGCCTGTCAAATCATTCGTTTTCTTATTTCCAAAATATGTGTAGGGCTAGCTGGAGAGTCTCCGCCCAAGATAAAGGGTCTGAGCTTAAGCGGATCTCTAGAGGGGCGGCACCTGTTTTTGTTTTGTTTTGTTTTGTTTTTTGTTTTCATTTTGTTTTCCCAGAAGCTAGTCTTCCACTACCTCAGCTCCCTCTCCACAACCCAGCGTATTCCATTGATTCCCAGTTTAGCCCGGATCCTGCGTTTTCCGACCCTAATCCCCTGCAGGATTTCCCTGATTTTCAACGAAGGCCCAGGCTAACACATGCCCCCTCCCAGTCCCCACCCTGCCCCAATCTCTCACACGAGGATGGCCACCTTCTGCTCTTCTGAAAAAAGGCAAAGAAAAATGCAAACATCCCTGAAACAGTGAGGAGGGAGACCTATGGTGGGAAAAAGTGTCTTTCTCAGAGAAAACTTCCATGATCTGAGAAAATGGCCTTGGCTGAAGCGATAGGGAGATTTCGTGGGTAAATCCACAAGTGCATCATCCGTGTGCTCTCGGGGTCAAGTGTTCAACGCCATGTGTCCCTCATTCCTGATGTCCAGGGTCTGGACAAGGCCGACGCCATCAGCTGTGCCTGGACTGTAGTAGGTTCTGGCTTGTCTGGGTCCCTGGGGTGTTCAGTGGTGACTCGGCAATGACAGATGGTGGGACCCCCTGGAGTTATGACTACATGCTGAACCCCTTTCTTCCCCCCTTCTTCCAAGAAGGGGAAGCACACTAACAATAAAACTAGGTATTTCGAACTGGAATATTTACCTATTGTACTCACTGGTCGATGGGTCATTCATTCTCTCTGTTTTATAGAAGGGAAAACAGAAATCTGGAATCAGTGTTTTGCCGAGGTTAGAGTCAGTAAAGAAGGGCACTGGGCTTCCATGGTGGGTTCTTCCCTGAGGGTGCACAGGCTCTGATCTGTGTGTCATCCTGTGCGAGCCACCTCCCTGGGGTAACAGGGGCTCAGACAGCTTCATCTCAAACCACAACCTGGGCCACCAATCACAGTTCCTACTGAACAGTCTGCCTAAACTCGCATCCAGGGCTGCTCTTTGTGACAGAGCCAAGTGGCAGGTGAGCTGCTCAGGTCTTCTCTGAGGATTTCTGAGGCTGGTGACCTGTGGCTGGCAACTTCTTTGGTCAGACCTTCAAGCACTCAGTTGCGCGAGTTTGGTTCCTGAGACCCAGGCACTCTTTTGGGACAGCCTAGAACCCACTCTGTTCAGAAAGCGCACAGTCACTGGCTTCCTTGGTTTGAAGACCTGTCCATGCTTTGCCCCTCATCCCTATCAGAGGGGGGGGGGTTATGTTGTGGCTCCTGATTTCAACCCTTCCCACCGGTCTCATGGGCTAAGGAGCAGGGGCTGTGACAGACAAAAGGTCATTGTTAAGTACTATTTAAATAAAGTGGAGACACTGGGAATTTTGAGCTTGACCAAACCTTCCAGACTTTGGGAACCCTTTCTGGGTGGCAAGAATTTGAGTCAGCAGTTGGAAAACTGCTAGCTGACCTTCACTAAGGTTCCCCCCCAACCCCCACCAGCCACCCCCAAGTCCATCAGAAGATGGCTTACCAGGCTTTATGAAGCCTGGATTTGCCCCCAGTTTTTACCTACCAGCAGGGGGCTCTCTCTACATGGCTAATTTTTCAGTCTTGGCTTGCAAAAGACAATGCGAAGGCGGAATACAATCCCCAGTATATCTCCTGCATTGGTAAAAATGTTTCCCCAGTCTTATTAGAGAATTGGACTTCCCTCCACCAGCCCACTTACTTTAAGTTTTTAGGGAATACGAAGGTCACTATAAGAATTCAAACATAGAGAAAATGTTGCATTCTGTCAGTATTTAGGGATCGTTCTATGCACAAACAACCCCCATGCTGCACACACCATCCAGTACCATGTTTCATAACTCATTATATTTGTATCAAACTCTATTTATGTTGCATTTATAGAACACACCACAAACATATACGCTCACCCACATGGGCTGCTAGCTATGCCAGCCAGACTGTGTATACTAAGGCATAATTGTTCTGCACCAGGAACTCTCTTGAATACTTTTGCTCTCACTTAGGGAATTATCTGAATCAGATTCTCTAACAAATTCAAAGTGCAAGGGATGTGGGGGGCAGAAAGGAGAGAAAGGAAATTTGAGACAAGGAAGGTCTGTTATTGTCCCCAACTAGGGAAAAGGACCAAATTTTAGCGCTTTGCAGAACCCCTTAGGGCTGGAATTAAAGACAGATGTCTTTCTGGAGGCATCCGTGGGGAAGTGGCTCCCTTCTCTTACCTCCTCCAACCACTGTGTAGACTTAGGAAAGTCCCCCTGTAATTCCTTCATCTAATTTCCTTACTTGGCAAAACCTTCTCAGCTGTAGATGCCTCTTGCTGCTTAGTTCTTGGGTGCAGAGAGGCATCCTCCAATGCAGGCCCTGTTTGGCTTCTCCATTTTACTGGAGTTGGGCAATAACCTGCCCACCAAGAGTCCGACCTCTGAAGCTGTCCTCCTGCTTTCTACTCTGGATAGCAGTTTGTTGGGGGTGCTGACAGCTAGTTCCAGAACAGGGAGCCTCTGTCAGATGAAGTGAAGGGTGCATATACTTGTTATCCTTCAGCGAGCCAGAAGCCATGCCCAGAGCACAGCTGTGTAGATCAGCATGTATCGTATCAGAGGTATGAATGCAACACATACTGGGTTCTGGTAAGCACTCCCTAATGTTAGTCATGTGGTTAGTACAATATCCTAAATATATGTCCTCCACCCCCTCTGCAGGTGAATGGCAGATACATAGCTTCTACCCTATCAGCATTAAATAGCAGACACTAGAAACACTCACACCAGGCACAGACTACACAACTATCCCTGCTTTTGAGACATCGTGCTACAGAAGCACCCTCAGGCCTGAGGGATTCTCCTGCTTTCCACTACAACTGAGATTCTCCTTTTAGCCTACTCCCAGTGGGTGGGCAAGTTTCCACCTTCTGGGAATCCACAGAACTCCTCTACCACCCTGTAGCCTCCTTCTGAGATCTTTGGGGGTGGGGAGGAAAGTGCATTCTGAGCCGGACAGGTTTACCTCGGTCTGGGCAACTCTAATCATCCTGACATTCCTAAGGTTAGACCTCCAGTTGGCTGAAATGAGGACCCATAGGTTCATTCCCCCAAGCTCTCAACGACTCCCAGCTCATTCCTCTGGACCGGTCTCTTATCCAGGTAGGGAGAAAGGCAGGTGACGGAAGCATGGTGAGGCATGGGATCTAACTCCTGTTGCCCCCAGCCACTTCTGGAGATCCAATATCCATCACCCCATTGGAAAACTGAAGGCCAGCCACCTCTAACCCACCAGAGAGATTTAATCTGCAACCGGGTCAAACACCCTTTGTATCTTCATGAAAGCATGGGTCTTAATTCGTTATTTGATGAGCTCACTAGAGAGGAAGCAAAAGCTCACCTCCGTAGCATATTGTGCACTAAGCCTCCCACAAAGCACCAAGTTTCCTACACTGAATAAGATAAATGAATGCCAATTGTTAAAAACAACGAGATGACAAGTCGCCTATTACACTGTAGAAAAGCTTGCAGCTTCCAGGGTGTTTCTGAAATCGGGATTGTATAATTAAAAAAAAAACAACAAATTGTTACATATTTTTGACAAAAAATAATTCTTAGAAGTATGAGGATTGTCATGAAAACACAGCGTACACACCTAGTACAATTATGTAAGAGGCAAAATATAAACTTACACGAACGCAAAAATAGAACAAACCTTGTCTACAGTAGCCTCTAGCGAGGGCCGGGTATCTTTGCCGGTGTTAAACAGCCGCAACAGACGAGCGATGACACAGAAAAACAAACAATCTCCAGAAAAACAAAGCAGTAGCGACAGCCCAAAGCGCCTGCCACCCGGGTTGTCCTCAACTCTTGTTTGTGTCACTTTTTTTTTTAAAGAACACAATTTTGCTTGAAAGGCACGATCTTTTAGCTAGCCAGCTGGCTAGCTGCTGAACTAAGGCGGAAAAGAAACAATGTAAGTCCGTGTTAAAAGAAAAAAAAAACAAAAAAAATTTATTTGGGAATTGACAAGGGACGCCCGCACACACATACAAACACAACAAAAGTGCTCTAGTTCTCTCTATAAAATTTGGTCCCCGAAAGACATTACTCAACCACCAGGTCACGGGATTTCGGGCCAGCGGGCTAGGGCCACAAGCCCGTGTGGGCCGGCGGCCGCGGCGAGTTTCACATTTCTCCTTCCGAAGGTGGAAGAAGCCAGACATTGGAAAAACAAAAATCAGGGATGGTAGTGTCATCCGGACGGTGTGTGCCACCCGGGCAGTGATCTCTCCTGGCATCCGGGGCTAGAATCGGAAGATCCGGGGAAATTTGTTTTGAATTTAATTTTTAAATAGAGAGGAAAACTCCCAATTTGTCGTGGAAACCTTCTTTTAGCTAGTTATTTCCTCCCGCCTCTGAATACAGCCTAATGAAGTCACCTCAGGAATTCTTACACAAATCTCCCAGCAGGGACGATGAAGAAAACTAAAACTTTTGATTTTGTTGTTTGATTTTTAGCAAACTCCAAGGCCATAACACTTCGCTGTTTTTTTTTCCTCCGATGAATGTTTTATTCTCTCTTTTTCCTTAAAAAGTATTTTTAAAAAAATATCTTCAAAAGCCTCACCAATCTTTTATGTATATATATAAAGACCTGGTCTGGAGGTGCCCGAAGCGGTGCGCTGCGGAGCGGAGGCACCGCGGCCTCGCGAGGCGCGCGGGATGAGAACCCGGTTACAGGCCGCGAACCGAGACTGTCCCTGCTCCAGCCTGGGGCTCAACCCCCGCCCCGCCCAGTGGGCCCCTCTGCAAGCGGCTTCTGATCAGTTCCAGGAGGGATCGCAGAGCGACCGGACACGTTCTTTCCGTTCTCAGGCAGTGTGGGTCCCGCTACCCCAGCAGCCTAGCGCTTCTAACCGCAGACAGCACGGCAGTCGGGGTGGGGAGAGAAAAAACAATCGAGCTTGAGTCCACCGACCTGGAAGAGAAGGCCAAGAGGAAAGCCACGCCTCGGACACTTCGATTGCACCTCGGCCGGGGACTCACTCCCTGCGGTGACTCTGGGACTCCTGGAGGAGAGGAGGCCTGCGGAGGGGGCGGCCTCGGGCCAGCAGCGCGGGAAGGCAGGGGCCGCGGTGGGGAAGAGCACCGGAGGAACAGCAGAGGCGACAAAGCGGAGTCGCAGGAGCAGGGCAGACCGTGGAGGCGCAGGCGGCTCGAGGGTTCTGCACCCAGAGGCTGTCCCGGATGCGCGCTGTCCCGCTGGCGGCTGCGGCTGCGACCCCGAGCTCGGCTCCTCCACCCCCGGGGGAACCGCGCCGGCGCGCGGTGGCATTCAGAGATCCAGGCGCGAGTGCAGCGCGCCCGTCTTGCTGTCGTGGTCCCAGTACGAGCAATGCATCATGGCGAGCTCGGGTTGCCGGGCGCAGGCGAACTGCAGGCCGGGCGCGCTCGTGGGCGCGGGTGCCGGGGGCGCGGCGGTGGCCGGGCTGGCGGGGCTGAGCTGACCGGGGAGGTGCGGCAGCCCCGTGGTGTGGCGGGGCTGGCGGGGGCGCGGCGGCCGCGTGCAGATGGTGTGCGTGAGGGTGCGGGTGGGGGTGCGGCGGCGGCGGCGGCGGCGGGGGCGCGGCGGGAGGGCCTCCCAGGCCGTTGTAGGAGTTCACGACGCCCGGAGGCAGCGCCATGCTCTGCACGCGCGAGTACGGCCCGTAGGAGGCGGCGGGGCCCGCCAGCCCTTTGACCACCGCGGCTGCACCGGGGCTGCCCGGGCCGGCGGCTGCAGCGGCTGCAGCAGCGGCTGCCGCGGCCGCCGCCATCTGGCAGGAGGCGTAGGGCATGGGCGAGGGCGGCTGCGGCAGGGGCCAGGAGTTGTTGAGGAACCCCGATTGCAGGTACTTGGGTGGCGCCAGGTAGCCGTAGCCATCGGCCCCGGCGCCCGGCACGCCGCAGCCTCCCGCCGCGCCTCCGCTCCCGAAGAGCCCCTTGCCGGGCTGGAAGTGAGCGGGCGGCGGCCGGAAGGGCCGCTTCATGCGGCGGCGGCGCCGGTAGTTGCCCTTCTCGAACATGTCCTCGCAGGCCGGGTCGAGCGTCCAGTAGTTGCCCTTGCGCTCGCCGCCGCCCTCGCGCGGCACCTTGATGAAGCACTCGTTGAGGCTGAGGTTGTGGCGGATGCTATTCTGCCAGCCCTTCTTGTTCTTCTCGTAGAACGGGAACTTGGCGATGATGTACTGGTAGATGCCGGACAGAGTGAGCCTCTTCTCGGCGCTCTCACGGATCGCCATGGCGATGAGCGCCACGTACGAGTACGGGGGCTTCTGCGCCGGGTCCGGCTTCTCCGGCGCTGTCCCGCCGCCCTTGCCCGGACTCGGCGGCGACGCCTCGGCCTCTTTGACTGCGCGCCCGCTCTCCGGGGACAGCAGGGTCCCTGCCGTGTCCTCGGGCTCCGGGTAGCTGGCCATCATGACAAAAGCCGGCTCTCCGCGGCCCGGCAGCCCGGGGGGCTGTGCTCTCCCGGAGCAAGTTTGCCTTGCAGGCGGGCGCAGGAGTGTGCGCTCGCCGCAGAGCCTCTAACTTGTGCAGGCTGCGGGGACCGGAGGCCTCGCGCGGCTCTCGCTCTCTTCTCTTTTCCCCCCGGGGAGCGGTCGGCAGGAGTGGAAGTCAGCCTCTGGCCATCGGGAGTCTGCCCAACAGCGAGGGGCTCCGGCCCCGCCGCCCCTCCCCGCCCAGGCCAGTCCCCGCCTCGGTGGGTTTTCTTGGCTGAGCTCTCCCCTCCCCCCACCGCCCGGTTTCCCGAGGCGCGACCCGCGTCTCTAGCGCAGCCGCCTCCTGGAGTCCCTAGTGCGCCAGGAGCCTCGCTCCGTTCTGATTCGTATGGGCTCCGCCGAGTTCCGCTTGCGTCAGGGGCCTTCGCCCCTATAGTGGGGCAGCCAGCGGCGCACGGGCGAGTTCATCTCTAAGTCTCCTTTTTTTTTTTTTTTAAACGGCCGGCAGAGCTTGGACCGGCCTTCCCCGGCCTCCCGAGCCTCCGGGGCCCCGCCGACAGCGGGGCTCAGGCTTAAAATCTGCGGGTGTTTGCTTTGTCGAAGGCCCTGGTTGGGGCTAGCTGCGCCCTGCCAGTGCCCGGGGAACGCTGACCCCGGCGAGGAGAGGTGATCCAAGCCTCTTGGCAGCTTTCAGGTGAAAGAAAACAACCCCTTTGCTCTGTGCTCCGGGCTGTGCTGGGACTAGACTCCTAGCTTTGAGGCTTAGGGAGGGGCGAGATGGTGAGGGGGCCGGACCGGAGTGGAGTGGCCGAACTTTGCGGCAGCTGGAGGTAAACCAGCTTAGAGCTCGTGTCACGGAAGGCAGAAGCCTTGGCCTGCTCTGTCCCTCGAGCTCTCTGAGCCCGATTGAGGCTGGGGAGAGGATCGCTTGGAGCAGGCACCCAAGAGTTCCGCTGGCACCGACGCTTCGCTTCTTTGGGCTGCGGTGGAGGTAGGGAGCCGCTTTCTCCTTGAAATTCGTCTTGCAATTCCACAATTTGAGGGTGTGTTTTAAAGATCTATTGGTGTCCCTTGTACTCTGGCTTGGACACAGATGACGATGTTGCTGAGAGGCTTTGGAGACTGTTGCGTGCACAAGTGTCACGCGTGGAAGGCATGGGGCAAAATCTGTTCTTCAGATACAAGAAATACTGTGCAAGAGCAAGTGTGCTGTTCAGAAACGCGGGTACGCTTCTGTACAGGGTGTGAGAGTTGTATTTGCTTCTTTTTGCTCAGTGAAGTGTTTGAATCAAGCACCGGAGTAAATACGGTTCTTGGATATAATGCCTTCTTTTTTTCTGTCTTTTCTTTTCCTTCCTACCTTTACAACAACCTTTACCTGCCTCTTCCCCTTCCAGCGTAGGTAAGGAAGGAAGGACTCAAAGAAAAACAGCAGGCTGGACAGGTGCTTCCTCGCATTTCAGTCACGAATGAGCAGTAGTTTTAATAGTCTTTCCCCGCGGTTTTACGATAATACCAGAAGTCTGGTGGAGATCCAGTTAAATCTTCGAGAATAGAAGACGGGCTTAGAGGAATTCCGTGCCAGCACAAAATCAGGTGAGCCCTTTCACTCAGCCTTAACACAAGTTTGCAGTGTTGGAAGTGTGAGAGAAGAGTGATCAGACAGTTGTGAAGGATGATAGTCTAAATGAATGATTGGCATGTCTAGGTGGCTACCCCAGTGCCTGTTTCTACCTCTTTCTCTCAGGCTGCTTGGACTTTAAGAGTTCTTCAGAATCCCACGAGTCCATATTGGCCAGTGGCTCCAGCATCCCAAAGACCATAGACCACTCTGAGATGTGTTCCCCACTCTGAGATGAAGGGAAAGGAGGACAGTGTGTGTGTGTGTGTGTGTGTGTGTGTGTGTGTGTGTGTGTGTGTGACCCAGCATCTCAAAGATGACTCCAGAGAGGTCAACAGGGCAAACCTGGCCTAACCACCAGGATGCCAGGGGGCTAGGCTTCTCTAATTTCTCTGGGAGATAACCACTTCTAGCCCTTATTGAGAGCATCCCCCACTAGCCTCCGTGTCTTTCTAAGCTATCTCTCGCTTCCCTGAGTACACTCAGGATAAAGGACACTTCTTCAAAATTTGTCTGCTTTCTGAACAGGCCTACAGGTGTTTGCCTTCTTCCTCAACATCAGGCGTGCCCAGGCTATGGGTCTGGGGGCTGAGTTTGGTTGGTCTGGACAGGAGTAAAACAACTCACTTTGATCCGGACCAAAGAAGATGGAGGTTGGTATCCCCCTTCTTCATCTTTTTCCTTTTCTTCTTTTTTCTTTCTTTTGACCACCCAAGCTGACCCCTGGGTCTCATTCCCCTCCCCCTCGCCCCCACAGCTCCATTTCCGCTGCAAGCGCCTCAGCAGCCAGGTGCGACAGCATTGTTGCATGTGTCATCGCTTCCCTGAATTCCTCTGTCGGCTCCCTTTTCAGTCTTTAAGGAGCCCGAGGGGTGTGTGTGTGTGTGTGTGTGTGTGTGTGTTGGGAGTGGAGGTCAGAGTCTCTTTAGGATTTTTTTTTTTTCTGAGTGGAATTAGGAGTCATGCGTTCCCGGGAACTGACTTCCGGCCGTTCTTTGCAGGGTCAGCACCCCAATCCCAGGTGGAGAAAGGGTACTGTCTCTTATGAGGACAAGGCTGGGAAACAGAGCTGCAAGAGCCCAGAGGGATCGCCTTCCGGACCCCCTGCGTCTGGCCCTAGTAAGCAGCCAGAGCAAAGAAGACTGGGGCATAGGTGCTTGGCTGTTGCGTGGTATAGCAGGAGGTGGATGCTGCAGGCGCTTTAGGAAGCTGCTAGCTTTAGCCCGTTCCATTCCGGCAAGGCTGGGCACCATCCTCTTAGTGGCCTCGGGCCTGCGCCCACCTCCAGCGGCCTCGGTCTAGAACCGAGCGGAGCTCCATGTTTCTCTGGTCCGGGTTTTCGGGAACTCTCAGCGCCTCCAGCAACTTGTACCTCTAGGGAAATGCCTGCCTTGCCGGGGAGCCTTGACCAGAGCAGCCCCTCAGCAAGCTGGTGTAGCGCTCCGAAGTCTGGACTGCCACCGACGTGAGCAAGTCGCTGATCCCTAATGAAGATGCTTTTTCTCCCGGGCTGAGCTTCCTAAAGCTGCCGCAGGAGCACGGACCGCCACGCGAGGCAGGCTGCTGGTTCCCCAGCACTGTTCAGGTTGGACGCTCAGCCACTCTGCTCGCTGACAGTACCTCAGATCCTTTCTTATCAGTCCCAGCCGGAGTTCCAGCCAGAATCGAAGAACCAGGAGGCTGAAGCCCTCTTCCATGCAAGCTGCCTCTGCAGCGCATTAGAAAGAGAAGAGCTTCAGTGTGTGTGTGTGTGTGTGGGGGGGGTTACCTCCCTACCTTCCCACCTACAACACACACACACACACACACACACACACACACACACACACACACACACAGTGACCCCCATCCACCACTCTTCCTCAACCCCAAACCCTCTCCACCCCTTTACTCCCCCAGCTCACCAGTTGCAAATACTAGTTCAGATTCTGAAAGTTTTAGTAGACGTGCGTTAAATTGCCTTCCAATTGAGAATTCCAAGTCTCATCACAGACCAGCATGACCTCCCATTTCATGGCTTTCCATGTGAGGAGAATTCCATTTCGTCAAAGTCTGCCAGACTGTGGGTTCAGAGACCCAGTAGTGTTCTCAGGACATTTGCAGATTAGGTCAGCGCCCCTTTGTTTCTCAATACCACAAAGAAGACACCAGCCTGGGCATCTCTCTACAGTGTTTGTTCAGGGATGGTCACTTGTTCTAGACAGAGGTGATGGTTTGAGGATGCTGCACCTTGTCCTGGAAAATGCTCCCAGGAGAGGATTTGTGAACAGTGAGAGAGCAGGGAGTGGGCTTCTGGACAGGGTCTTGTGTGTGTGTGTGTGTGTGTGTGTGTGTGTGTGTGTGTGTGTGTGTGTGGCCAGCAGCCTTCCCTCAGGACTACTTCTTATCAGGTCATATGCAAGGGTTTTACACTCTGAGCAGCCCATCCTTCCTTAGGTTCCTTTGTAAACTAATTGAGGCTTTGCTGGGCTCTGGGTTTGTGATTGGACATAATTACTGGCAGACCGTTGTGCTGGTACACGCCAGTACTCATATTCTGCATTTGGGGTCTTTGGCAGTGGATAACTGGGGATCCTGGTGCGCTCTGTTCCAGGTATCTTTGGCTTCGGTGTTTTGCTTGGTGAAATGAAAGATCTGTAACTGTCTGGATAGAAAGGCTGTATGGACATGGAAACGCAAGTCCAGAAACATGCATCGTCTGTGTTAGCCCACAGAGGCACCTGGTGTAGAAAGAACGGGGTTTGTTGTTTTAGGACAAGGTTTGGAACTCTTTTTGTAGACCAGGTTGGCCTTGACTGAGATCTGCCTGCCTCTGCGGGTTGAGCACCCGTATTAAAGGTGCCAGCAAACCGCACACCACAGTCTGTACATAGCATTGACGGGCTGGAAGTCACTACAGTGGGGCAGGTGACAAAGGCCCATGCTTAATTCTCAATTATATCAGCCTGGGAAATAAAGGGACCTTGTCTTGCTTCAGTGCTTACATTGACACCAGTTTTTGAAGAGCAATATAATTCACCTGAACCCCAGCCCCCAAATACAGAAGGCTTGCAGCACAAAGTCTCTTTCTCACTCTTCCTAAGTTACCCATCTCACAGGCAGCCAGAACCCTATATTTTATGCCTATCCAAGCGTGAACATTGGTTTTCTCCTGTACACTGCCACTTTTATAGTTACAAAGCACCCTAGAAATCCTTGTATATCAGTCCCTCCCACCCCCAGGGTCTCTCTCTTAGCTCAGGCTACCCCAGAGCCTGAGATACTCCTCCTTTAGGCTCTCAGATTTCAGGTGTGCATCGAGACGCCCCATCTCAATGCACTTTCTTTATAGAGCTGAGAGGAGTTGTGGCCATGCATCCTCACTGTCAACTTGCTTGAACCTGGACTCACAAAGGAAACACACTTGTGAGCATGTTTGCACATCCTAGGGACTGAACCCGAAGAACGGAGGAAGCGAGCCTGTCGTGGTTTGCCCTGAAGCTATCTGTATTTTGATGCTAATTCCACTGCCCCAAGGACAGCTGCCTAGTCAGTACTCAGGACTCAGGTGACTTCACCAGAACCACCTCTCCATTGAATTTGTAAAGTACAGGTGAGGGGCAGGTACAGGATAGAAGGAGGCCTGTCATTGGAGGAGAAGGAAGGATGGGCGGGAGAGAAGTTTGAAGGAAGAGGAGGAGACTAGACAGAGCAGGAGACGGAGAGAGGGGAGAAGCCATGGCAGGACAAGGTGGCAGGTGATGTTAAGATTCTGCTCTGTATATTTACAGGTTGTTATTAATGTTCTCAAGGGATGGATAGTACCGGGCTTTGTATGTTTAGGTGGGCAATTATATCTTACCAATTGGATCTAAGATTATTGTATTGTGTGCTCTTTTTTTTTTTTAAAGGTTTATTTATTTCATGTATATGAGTACATTGTCACTGTCTTCAGACACACCAGAAGAGAACATTACAGATGGTTGTGAGCCACCATGTGGTTGCTGGGAATTGAACTCAGGACCTCTGGAAGAGCAATCAGTGCTCTTAACCGCTGAGCCATCTCTCCAGCCCTTGTGTGTTCTTTTATGTGAGGGTTTGAGTGTAAGAAAGTGTGCGGCTGGGATGTGTTTCCGCCAAGATATCTAGCAGATATCTTGGGCCCCGTGGTGCGGACCCAGCGGGGTAAAAGACCAACCATATTTTTTTTTATTTTTATATTTATACAACAACACGAGCCCAGCTCCAGCATTTATCTCACTGTTTCCTGATTGTACACAGGATGTGGCCATCTGCCTCATGCTTCTCACCACCATGCTCTCCCTACCATGAAGGACTTTACACCTTCAATCTGGGAGCCCCAATGGCTTTTGATATATATAATATACGTATCTGTATATGTATTTGTTTTCAGTTTTTATTTAGTGCGTGCCCACTCGGTGGTCTCTCTCTCTCTCTCTCTCTCTCTCTCTCTCTCTCTCTCTCTCTCTCTCTCCCTCTCTCTCTCTCTCTCTGTTGTGCATGTGTTATGTGCCATATGTGTGAGGTTCCAGTTAGAGTCCCAGGCAGTTGTGAACTTCCTAGTGCAGGTGCTGGGAACAGAACTTGGGTCCCCTGGAAGAACGATAAATTGTCTTACTTCCTGAGCCACCTCTCCAGCCCTTTTTTTTTGTCAGATACAATAGCACAACAGGAAAGTTAATTAACACGGCTTCTAGGTTGTTTCCAAACCTTTGTTTACAAAAGCAATGCTTCAGTGTACAGTCTTGTATAGTTAGCTTTGTAGACATATCCGTATATTTGAAAGCAGCATTTTCTAGCAGTTGTGTCCAATGGTGTGCACATTTATAAGTTCGGCAAGTTATGCAAAGCTATCTCTCCAGAATGCACCAGTATAGACGCCCATCAACAGGGAATTAGATTCTAGTTTCTTCTAGATTTCAGTACACACTTTAAGTCGTGGGAGAGGGGTTCCCCACGTAGCCCAGGCTGACCTCAAACTCACGTGTCTTCTGCCTCTGCCTCACAAGGGCTGGGATTGGGGGCGTGTGCCAGCCCAACTTGCTACATCTTTGCTTTTCAAGGTAGAGACCTTACAGATTAGCCGAGGACTCATCTGCATCTGCCTTTGGTTTCTTTCTGTCTGTTTCTCTCCTGGAGTGATCATCACGGCAAATTTACTGTTTAACATTCCTGTACCTGTTATGACATGTGTGCAACATGTGTACGTACTCCTGGGCAGTAAATCAAGTTCTGGGGCTCGTAGCTTACTATAACTGGTATCTGGTTGTTCTAAAAGGCACGCGCCTGCTTTTTGAATTCTACCACATGTTTGTGAAAGCGCTCCTGGTCGATACACAAAGACATTCTCCCTGTGTGGTACCACTCCATTGTATGAACACGCCATGGTTTATTTATCCGTGTCCCTGTTGAGAGGCACTGGATCATTTCCTAGTCTCCACTGTTGCCCCATCGCCCTGCTTTGGGCTTTCTTAGACGTTGCTGTTACCGCACATTGGCTGCGGTTGGCCAAGGGTGGGAGTACAGGGTCAGAGGTGACTCACCTAGTTACCACCCAGCAGAGCCTGCTGCGAATGGAGCCTCCATCTTGCTGGAGCCAGCAGGCAAGATGGAGCAGTGGGAGAAAGTGTAAGCTTGGGTTTCAGCCATATCACTGACATCCTGGCTCTGTGGTTTACTTGCTGGGGGCTTTGGAATGGTTTCTCAGTCTTTCTGGGACTTGGTTCTCTGGAACTCGAATGCAAATGGTGGTAGAATTCAGGGTGTGGGGTTTCCAAGTAGACAAAGTGAGGTAGTGTATGTAAAGGTTTAGTATAGACTCTGGCAGGAAATCTCAGTAATCGGTATTCAAAATATACTTACATATTAGTATTTCTATGTTCTCCCTGTGTTCCTCTCTGTGTCTCCTGGGTCTCCTTATGTGTGTGTGTAGGCTGGGGGTAACCTCAGCAGATTTGGGAACTCATTACATAGCTGAGGCTATCCTTAAACTCTTGATCCTCCTGCCTCAGCCTCTGGAATAGGATTAAGGTTGTGGACTACCATGCTATGTCTGCTTTGAAGGCGACTACTTGGATCCAACCACAGAGACATCCATCGCTTCATTTTCAAGAATTGCAATTTGTAGGCCAAAAACATGAACACCGAAGAAAACATAACTATAACGCCATGATTGCACCTAAAAGCTGAGAATGGCCTTTTTGGTATAATGGGTACCCATTCAGTGTTCATAATTGCTCAGTTTGGTCAAGAAATTTATAGTTGGTTTGTTTGAGTCCGTGAACTCAAGCAAGGCCTGTACATTGCTTTTGGTTATTATCTCTTAAGTCTTTTTTTTTTTTGGCTATTGAAAACACTTCCCCCACCCACTTCTAATACAACTGTGTGTGTGTGTGTGTGTGTGTGTGTGTGTGTGTGTATGTATGTGTGTGTGTGCCATGTGTGTGTGTGTGTGTGTGTGTATATGTGTGTGTATGTGTGTGTGTGTGTGTATGTGTGCGTGTGTGGGCGTGTGTGTGTATATGTGTGTGTGTGTGTGTGTGTGTGTGTATGTGTATGTGTGTGTATGTGTGTGTGCATGTGTGTGTGTGTGTGTGCATGTGTGTGTGTGTGTGTGCATGTGTGTGTGTGTGCATGTGTGTGTGTGTGTGTGTATGTGTGTGCGTGTGTGTGTGTGTGTGTGTGTTGGGTATTGTTCTTCAGGAGCCATCTACCTTGTGTTTAGACACATGGCTTCTCACTGGGACCTGGGACTTACCAGTTAGTTAATCTAGGCTGGCTGGTCAATGGGTCCCAGGGATCTGTTTATCAACCTCCCCATCCTGACTTTTAAAAAGCAAGAGCAAAAGTTCTCATTCTTGCATGGCAAACACTTCACCAATCATGCTACCTCTATGGCCCTTCCTTCTTCTTGTAATGTATCTGTGAAAGGTCGTGACCAGTTTGTAGTTCAGCACAGTGGGATCGCGCTGACTGCACCCTGGGGCACCTCCTTTAACCTTCATAGTTCCTGTGCATTGGTCGATGCTGTAGTTTGGGTGAGATGTACCTCCCCGAAGGCCCAGCCTGTACTCCTACAGGCAGAGACCTTTTAGTAGGGCATGGTGTTAATAAAAGAAAGGTAGGCCATGGCGTGGTGGGTTGCCTGACATAGGTCTTCCGTAAGCTCCTGTATTTGAACACTTGGTCCCTAGTTATTGGTGTTGTTTAGGAGGCTATGGAACCTTTAGGAAGCAGAGCCTTACTGCTGGAGGAAGAACATCATCGGGAGCTGGCCCTTGATGGTTTCGATCCCTCTGGAGCCGTGAGCTGAAAGCCAAAATAAACTCTGTCTTCTTTAAGCTGCTTTTGGTCATGGCATTTTGTCACAGCAACACAAGCACAAGTAACTGATCCAGGGAGTGTGCCTGTGAGGGGATGTCAGACCCGGCCTCTTCTTCTCTTCTTATTTCAGCTTTCCAGAAAATTGAGATCTTCCTACCACAAGTCCCCGCCATGATGCACTCACTGGACCACTGCAGCCCCACAGCAACAGGGCTAACGACTTCAAGCTGAAACCTTCCGAAGCAGGAGCAAAGGAAACCCTGCTTCCTTTAAAGATGATTTGTCGGGCTGGAGAGATGGCTCAGCGGTTAAGAGCACCCGACTGCTCTTCCAGAGGTCATGAGTTCAATTCCCAGCAACCACATGGTGGCTCACAACCATCTGTAAAGAGATCTGATGCCCTCTTCTGGTGTATCTGAAGATAGCTACAGTGTACTTATATATAATAAATAAATAAATCTTTAAAGATGATTTGTCTAGGGTGTTCACTGAATACCTGACTTCACAGTGGTGGAAGGTTGGTTGGGGTGGGGACTTCCTCTCGGAGATGGCCATGGGGGGGTGATGGGGGAGTGGGGAGGAGGTATGGGATGTGGAACAGTCAGAGGGTGGACTGG
>NC_046161.1:90149337-90284337 GCF_011064425.1 Rattus rattus | reverse complement strand
CTCCCAGATTAGCCCCAAAGACAACAGGCTCCTGAAGAAGAAAGCCAGCCGAGGCACAGGGAGGCCCGGGATGGGAAGGGCTTCCCTAGAAGCAGTGGGGAACTTCCTCCTGGGAAAACCAGAAGCAGGCCAGTTCCTCTCCAGGGCCAGGCAGCAGGGCACTGGGCCCCAGCTGTTCCTGCCTGGTCTCTTACAGTCCTGATCACCCACCGGAGACTGGAGGCCCTGCCTTCTCACTGCCCATTGTCCCAGAACCACAGCCCTGCTTCCCATGAACCTCCTGTTTACACAGGAAGCCCTTGCTCCTGGATGCCACCTCCTCTCTCTTGATGGCTGGATCTAAACTTGTATTCTTAGGCTGCTTCAACGAATGGGACTCAAGTGGTTTAATTCCGTTTGATGGCACACTAGGAAAAAGGGTGGCCTTACTGGTATGACGGCACAAGCCTATAACCCCGCCACCTCAGAGCATCATGTGTGAAAAGCAGGGGTTTAAGGCCAGCCAGGGTTACAAAGAGACCTAGCTTCAAGACAACAAGAACGTGCCACACATCTTGTTCTGAATGTGGCCACTCACGAGCTGTGGAATCTAGGACTTTTACAGCAGTTTCAGGACACATTGCTTTTCGGTGACATCGAGATAGACAGAATGTGGAGGGTGAGTGGAACACAGTGTGCCCACATCAATCACGGATCTTACACTTTAGCTCCCGCCGGGGAATGCAACTGATTTCAACGGTGCTACAAGTCCAGGTGATAGTTTTAAACCCGTGGCTTCCAAATTCTGTGTGGTCTTCTCCTTAAGGTCGGGTCTCTGTCCTTTCCTTGACTCTCAGTGGGTCTGTGGCTGCCTGGAGATATTTGTTGCAGTGGAAGTCATGCTGTGTGGCTGCCTGGGCTTTGTTTGTGTTGCTGGACCCTTAACCTTCAACCGCACAAGTCACCGTTTAAGAATCTCCTCCAGAATTTGGCAGACGAGAATTGCTCTTTTTTTTCTTTTGAAAAGATAACATTTGTTTATTTTGTGTGCTCCCGTGTAAATGTGTGCATGTGCACGTGTAAATACTTGTGTGTATGTGTGATGTTTGTGTATGTATGTGTGTGCGTGTGTGGAGGTCAGAGGGTAACTTCTGGGAGTTGGTTCTCTCCTTTCCCCCATGTGGGTCCTGGACACGTGGTTCACACTGCCATAGGGTTCGTCGGTAGGAACTTTTACCTGCCGAACTCGCTCACCAGCGCTGGCTTTTCTTGAAGCACCATCAAAGGAGGGCAAATAATTTCCCCCAGTTAAATAAGATATTACTCAGTGGAATTTCTAAGTAGTATACAGAACTAAGATTCCCCCCGCCCCGCCTCCCTTTGCCAACAAAAGATGGTAAAAATGGAAAAAAAATAAAGATAAAGTGTGGGATTGTGCTTAAACGAGGAGGGGGCATTCTAATTAGACCAGAAATAGTGAAAACATTCCGGAATTGGAGAAGTCAACATGATGTGACAGCCATGGGAAGCAGGAGTGATTCTGAGCAGCATGCCCCAAACACATGCAGAATAACGTCTCAGAGGAGGCACAGACAATCAGGAGTGACCAGACAGAGCGTGTGTCCAGCTTGTGTGCCCACGCACGTGGTCTATGTAGTTTTGCAATCACCACTTTCTTGAGACTTAGCCCATGCCGGGCCTGTCTTTACACTTCCATCTCCCCACCCCCTCTGAATTCAACCTCTTCTTCTAGAGCTGTGTTCGTCCACAAACGTCTGTGAGTCATAGCTTTCTGACTGAAAGCTCAGATGATGAGAGAGCTGAGCACAGGACACAGGAAGAACTGCTATTTCTCCCCAGCATGTAGAAGACACACACGCAATTGCATTAGTTTCTGGCATGTGGCATCTGTGGTTGCCGTCACGAAGCCCGATCATTCCTTTCTAGAAGACATGTTTCTCCTCTGACACTTTTAGGAATTTTTGCTTTTTTATGTTTGCTAGGATGTGTCTGTCCAGGCATGAGGTTGTTTGCATTTAATTTGCTTGGTGGCATGAAATGCTTGGTCCTTATGAGGACTCATCTTTTTCATTGCTACTGAAACTCAGTGACTGCATTTTTTTTTCTTTAATGATGACCTCTTTCCCATTCTCATGGTTTCTTATTCCGGATTTACTGGACCTTTTCATCCCCCTTGGCGGTCTCTCTGTTGTTTCGCCATGCTGCCCAATCCTCTGGATAATCCCTACGGTGATTTTCTACGTCACAAATTTTCTCTTCAGCTTCCTTTGACCTACGAATTTACCTGCTTTCACCAATTTTAATATTGATGATTTTTTCTAGAAACAGGGTTCTGCTATACAGTCCAGGCTGGTCTTAAACCTGTGGTCCTCCTGCCTTGGCTTTCTGAGTTCTAGGATTATAGGTATTTGCTACCACATCGAGCTAACTGATGACTTCTCACTCTGTAAGAGCGATCTCACACGGGCTTTAATCTCATATTTAAAAGAAGCTAATTAGGCTAATACAGGCATGAAGACTGGATTCCGAGCAAGAGATTTGTAAATATTCACTGTGTTCCCACATCCAAGGGAGAGGTATAGGGTGTTCTGGACTTGTGTTATCCTTGTGAATGGGTTCCATAAGTGTTCTTCTCTGTGTCTTCTCAGTTTTAGCAGACATTCTGCCAAAGCGAACACGACTGTGTATTTTTAATTCTCAGAAGCTTTATTTGGTTCTTTAAGAAAATCCCTGGCGGGGTTGGGGATTTAGCTCAGTGGTAGAGCGCTTGCCTAGCAAGAGAAAGGCCCTGGGTTCGGTCCCCAGCTCCGAAAAAAAGAAAAAAAAAAAAAAAAAGAAAGAAAGAAAATCCCTGGCATTTGTTATTTGTGCGTGTGGCTGTTTTGTCTGCATGTATGACTGTGCACCACGTGTGTGCACCGTGCCCACAGAGAGCAGAAGACGGTGCTGGATCCCCTGGGACTGGAGTTACAAACAGTTGTGCACCGACACATGGGAGCTGGGAATGGAACCTGGGTCTTCGGAAAGCAGCGAATGCTCTTGACCACTGAGCCACCATCTCTTCAGGCTCTCTGTGGTGATTTCTTTACCTGAAAGAATGTTGTGCTGCCTGTCTTGTAGAGTTTAGCCTCGCAGAGAGATTTTGTTCTGGGTTTGTGAGGTGTCTTTTCTGATTATTTGCTGGTATTTTGGGGTCGGATCAATGCACAGATTGCTGTAAGTCCAACTCCACAGCCTTCGCCCGCACCTTAGCGCTGTGGTTTCTCCTGGGGGACCTGAGAAAGACAAGCTCCTGAGTTACATCTCTGGTCAGATGAGAGGGTGGGGGGAGGTGGTGATTTCTAACCCTTCTTTTCTACAAAGGGTGCAGCTATCTAAAACTCCTGTTATTGGATCCGGGGCCTTGCAATTAGCAGGGAGGTGCTTTGCCGCATCAACACTCTGAAGTTATAGTTTAAGGTTTTATTTTTAAGTAATAAACCCTTATTTATTTGTTTGTTTGTTTGTTTATTTATTTGGGGGGGGGTGCGTGTGGATGTGAATGCAGTGCCTATAGAGACCAGAAGAGGGCGCCAGATTCCCCGGAGCCGGAATTGCTGCTGCCCTACTTGGACAGAGTTGGAAACGGAACTGTAAAACTGGGCGGTGGCAGCGCACACCTTTAATCCCAGCTGTCTGGAAGCAGAGGCAGGCAGATCTTTGAGTTCAAGGCCAGCCTGGTCTACAGAGTGAGTTCCAAAACAGCCAGGGGTACACAGAGAAAAGAAACCCTGTCTCGAAAAACAAAAACAAAAACAAAAACAGAAATGAACAAACAAAGCAAAAAGAAAGAAAGAAAGAAAGAAAGAAAGAAGAAAGAAAGGAAAACCCCAGAACACTGGTGTCTGCAAGAGCAGTGTGTGCTCTTAACTACGGACCCACTCTTCACCTCTTAGTCCCTAGCCTGCTTTTTTTAAAAAGTAAATTAATTACATTCATGGTGGAGATCGAATCTATGACACCATGCATGATATTCTTGTAGTCCCTCAAATGTATTTTATTTTTAGCTGACATGCAGTGATCAGGCACATTTACGGGGGACACCACGACACCACACTACTTTCATACAAGGTCACATGTTTATCACACAAGACATTTATCTCTCATTTGGATTGGGCACAGCCCAAGTCCTGTTGACTAGATATTTTGAGACATCCCTTTGAGGGACGTTATCCTACTGTATTACTGAGATCAGAAGCCTTACTTTTTTGAGCTAAGGAGATGTCCCTGTGGGAAAAGTGCCTGCTGCACAAGCATGAGCATGAGTTCAGATCCTTAGCTTGAGTGTAAAAGCTGGGCTCTGTATCCCGAGCGCTGGGGTGTGGAGTAGGTGGATCCCAGAGGGCAAGTTGGCCGGCTGCCCATCTGAGATGGAAAAAAATAGAAGAGACCTGGCATCCACCTTTGGCTTCCACGTGTTCATGCACAGGGAAAATACCTGTCCATTAGCATGCACACACACTCATACATCATACACAGGCACACTCGTGCATGGACATGCGCACACACATACACATGAGATAGATAGATAGATAGATAGATAGATAGATAGATAGATAGATAGATAGAGATAGAGAAGTTTAGATGACCTGCGAGCCTACCACAAAAGACTTTGTTTTATAGTTTCAGGTCACAGTGAACGTTTGCCAACCCATTCTGTATACCGTTCCCTCATTCCCACAAGCTTTCGGGGCAGAGATGACACTTACCAGCTTCTTCCCATGCATTCATATACCAAGTATTCACAAGTCTAAATCTCTTCCCAGAGCACACAAGGAGGAAATGGCCTGGTGGGCATTTGAACCCAGGTTTTCCTGACTCCCTTGTATGTAACAGGTAGGGAATCCTGTAATATGATAGGTCCAGATTTTCATGATGGAAGTCTCTAAACATAATCCATCATGTGTCAAACACACATCAAATCTCTAATCATCGTTTTCACTTCGCTAAATTTGCTTTATCATAGATGTCTTCCTTTGCCTAGCCCTCTGCTAGTCTATGGACTCCTCACTCCCTGTCCCCGAGTATGTGTGTGTGTGTGTGTGTGTGTGTGTGTGTGTGTGTGTGTGTGTGTGTGTTCACATCTGCCCTGGCAAACACGTGGAGGTCAGAGACAACTCTAGAGAGTTGGTTCTCTCCTTTCACCTTGCTCGAGTGAGGCCTCTCTGGTTCCACCTCGTGGTTTGAGTACTCTGGGGTAGTTGGCCAATGAGCATCAGGGTCCATCTCCTGTTTCCACCTCGTTATAGTGCAGGAGAGCGGATATTACAGATGCTCTATCTTCTCACCCAGCTTCTGGGGACCTAAACTCCAGTTAGCAGCCTTGGGCAGTGAGTGCCTTTGCCTACAGAACCTCAACCAAGTCCCTCCGCCTTCCAAAATATATTGCACTGTAAACCTCAGGCATTGAACCTTTTTTTTTTTTTTTTTTTTTTTTCGAAAATGAACCCAGGGCCGCTTACTAGGCAAGCGCTCTACCACTATGGATAAACAGTTGAACACCAAGTCGTTCAGTATGGATAAAAGTTCACCAGAGCAGGTGTGAAACACACACACACACACACACACACACAGACAGACACACACACGTTAAATATCTGTTTAATGGTTCTCTGGGTACAAATGAGTCCAGCCTAGCTCTGCCATTCTGCGAGTTGAGATTAAGGCGTATATTTTATGAAGCATGTGTCCCTATCGATGTGTGGAGAGTGCAAATGGCACTATTTTGTAGACAAGTCTCTGTCCCTTCCCAGAGAGACTCATTCTTGATATCCTCCCATGGGTTAGCTTTTCTCGGAATAGAAAAATCACAGAAGCGGACCCAGCAGCTGCAGCCTCTTAGGCGAGGTTTCTTGCCTTCAGTGCGGTTTTGGATAACAATGATCAATCCGTGCTGTGTGCGAGTCAATCAGCGGTTGTTTTTATTATTAAGTAATGTTCCCGCATTCGGCCTCAATGCACCTTGTTGATCCATTGTCGTGCTGTTGAACACCTTAGTTTTGCTCAGTTCCGGGGTGCGTGTCATCATGAAGCTGATGTAAACACTGTCATTGCTCCTGACACTGGGTTAAGGGGAGAGCTGTAGCCACCATGCTGTGGTTTATTGAGTGGGATGAAGGAGGTACACAGAATGCATTTATTTAAAAAAGATGAACAGATGAAAGGCCAGCAGGGAGAGGGTGGATATTAATGATGAGGGGTGATATATAGTCCCATGGGGATGATCTGAACCCTAGGTCCCGAGCCTGCTCCCTGGCTCTCACTGGCAGGGTCTCAGGACCCAGCCTAATGGACGCTTCCCCAGATGGCTTTCTGAACAGGTACCAGGCACGACAGGGCTCCTGACACAGCTCTCTTAGAGCACTGACAACCATTTATTTGCCTCATTTCTTTGACTGTTTTTATGTGCACATGTGTGTGTGCATGCGAAGGCCAGAGCAAAACACTGAATGCTGTTCTTTAGGACCGTCCAGTTTTCCTGACTATTTTAACATTGATTATTATTATGTTACTATTGTTATTATTATTATTAGAGCGTTGTCACACGTGTCTTGGCGCACACGTGGCCGTCAGAGGACAACCCCGTGGAGGTTTCTCTTCCCTTTATGTGGGCCTTGGAAGGCTTGCACCACAAGTGTCTTTACCTGCTGAGCCGTCTTGCCACCCTCTGCCGTTCCTTTTTGAGACACGTTCTCTTACTGATCTAGGGCTTGCAAGTAGTCTGGGCTAGCTGGTCAGCGAGTCCCAAGAATTCTGTGTCTGTCTCCACAGCACATGTCACCACACCAAGCTTTAAGAAGAAATTAAACAGAAAAAAAATTTTTTTTAAACGTAAGTCCCAGCACACGAGGCATTTTGCTAGCACGGGCACACTGCTTACAGTAGACCAGGAGTGGATTCCGTCTCTGTCCCTTGGCTTCCCTATACTTCAATCCTCCCATTTAAAAAGCAGGAATAAAAACACCATCTCCTGGAGTTGCTGGGAGATGCTGGAAAGTTCTGGGTGAGGAGCAGGCACCTGAGCCTTGACGACAATCTCATTATCTTTGAGGTGAAGCCAGTGAACACATTTGATCGCAAGCAGCTTGTGGTCTTGGTGACCAGGACACCTGGCTTCACTGTCTGAGGTCAGATTGAACCACAGGTGGGGGCTCAGCGTCCCTCTGCCCTAGAAGGTGAGGGTGACCTCAGGAGGTCACTGTGCCATTTGGCAGCTGCTGCCAGGACCTTGGAGGGAAGATGGCGACTCCGACCACTGGTCTCTGCCAGCCACTGTGTGTGGGAAGGCGTAGGGAGCCATGGGAACAGGGAGGCCAGGTGGTCTTAGGAGGCTGCGGGCACAGGCTCTGCTGGCTGATGGGAGATGTCAGGGCTTTGGAGGGGATAGGGTTTCCGCCGCCTCCAGCTGCCCTAAGCCGCTCTGCTGTTTTCCAGAGGGACCCAATTACAATCTCTTTGCAGAGCCAGGGCCGTGGGAGATCCCGAGGAGATAGGAGGGAGCTCCCAGCAGGGCAGCGGGGGCCTTTTAAGCCCCCCCACTCTCGTACACCTGTTCACGATCATCTGAGATTTGGGGACTGGTTTGGGAAACCGTCAGAACTTCTGAACTCAGTCCCCCAGGTCTCTGTGGAGCCTCAGGCTTTGAAAGTGCTCTCAGAAGAGCTGATGTGTTTGATCTTCAGCAGGGGCTGGCCAGGCCGAGGGGCTCAATGGCCTCTGCCGACAGTACCTCCACAGTGCACAGAAGGGGAAGCCCGTTGTGTGCGGTGACCTGCTGAGAGAGTGATCCGGGACTTCTGTCTCTGCAAAGCCTCCTCTTCCCTTTGTCACTCAACAAACCAAGTAATGCACAGCTCCGTTCTACAGCTTGCCCTAGGCGCTACCATCTTCTATTGCGTGAGCAAACACCTCTGCCTCATTCCCTGTTGGGCCCTTGAAAGTATTTGAGCACTGGCTCCTGGCAGAGTACCTAGCTCATAAGCAAAGCAGGTGCAGGTTACGGAGGGGGTGTGTTCTCTGTCCCCAAGAGTGGACGGCCAGATGTGCCTTCCAAAAGTGTGACCTGTGGTGCTGGAAATACCACCAAGCTGTGTGATGTCAGGTAGGAGGTTCTCCACAAGGGCTTTGGGTGAGCCAGAGGTTACCCCAATGGAACATCTGTACCTGTGAGTGTAAGGAGCAAGGGAGGCCTAGGATTTCATGGCCTGCACTGAATACTCTTCTGTGAACAATGGCTTTGAATTCACCGAGAGCCGGTACCAGGCACCCAGATACCTCGTCTTACGCCATCGTCATCACTGAAGCAGAGAGTTTCTCATTTTACACAGGTGCCACTGTGTGTCGAAGTGAGTGGCTTGCTTAAGCCCTCTCTGGCCCTAAAAGCCATTTTCTCACTGAGAAGGTTTTCTGAGGGGAGGGTTAGTTGGCTGGTGGGGATGAATGGGAGCCAAAGACAGGGAGGCTTTAGTCCATCCTGGAGGCAGGGGAACTGAATAGATACAAACAAGGAGTTGGACCCAGTTGATTGAGCACGGGGTCAGTGAGGGAGAAGTTAGTACTGGGTACCCTGCTTGGTCCTTTTGATGGCCTCGTAGTTGTCTGTCCTGCCTGCCTTCCCCACCATGATGTAGTTTTCTCCAGCTAGCCTTGTCTTCAGCCTCTCTGTGGTTACTTGCTTTTTCCTGTTACCATGGAGTTCTTTTCTGGTTCTCACCTTGCTTTTGCTACCTCTGCTTCCTGTCTCCATCTACCTTCCTTTCTAGATCCTGCCTATCCCTTCCATATCCACCGGGGTTTTAGTGCCCCCCACCCGGAAGTCTTCCTTGACTACCACATTTGCATTTATTTTTAGTCAAACGGACTTGCGCCTCTTCCCACAGTCTGTCTCACTTCTGTAGTTGACGTTTCCCCAGCTCCAGTGGGACACCAGGCCTCCCAACTCTTGGCTAACCCCACAGGCATCATGGGCAATGACGTGTGTGTGTATGTGTGTGAGTGTGTGTGTGTATATGTGTGAGTGTGAGTGAGTGTGTGTGAGTGTATGTGTGTGGATGTGTGTGTGAGTGTGTGTGAGTGTGTGTGTGTGTACATGAGTGTGTGTGAATGTGTGTAAGTGTGAGTGAGTGTGTACGTGAGTATGTGTGAGTGTGTGTGTGAGTGTGTGTGTGAGTGTGTGTGTAAGTGTGTACATGAGTGTGTGTGTGTGAGTGTGTGTGTGTGAGTATGTAAGTGTGTGTATGTGTGTGTGTGAGTGTGTGTGTATATGTGTGTATGTGTGTGTGTGAGTGTGTGTATGTGTGTGCATGTGTGTGTGTGTGTGTGTGTGAAACACAAGGGGTCTAGCTCTTCACATGCAGTTCCTGAGTCAGTCTTCATAGCCTCCACATGAGGCAAGCACAAGCTAATTCTTCAGGCAGCGGGAGACTCAGAGAGTCTGGGCAGTGTGCCTATGGGGAGAGCACACCGAGTAGGTCTCCCTCCAGAGCCCAGTGTGTTTGCTCACTTGCTCTTTCTTTGGCATCTGTGGAGCAGGGGCAAGCATTAGGTCAGCACTATCCCTGGGATACACGTGACTAGAGCCAGGTCCTTGCTCCTAGGTATCTGAGTAAGAGTTGTGTATGTAGGACACTGTACCTGCGGTGAGAGCTGTGGATACAGCACATTGTGACTCAGGGATGGCTAGCTACTCTGAAGGGACCCTACTGCCTGCCTGTTTCTGCTTTTTCTGTTCTTTCTTGTGCATGCTTTCTTAGGTATACAGAGCCACAGGTGCACGCACGTACTATATAAATCCAGCTCAGCCGTTGGTCGGTTTTCACCAGGAGTGCAAAGTAGAGGGGCTACAGCTTGCGCCTTATGGCTTCTAAACAATGTTCACTGGGGTGATGAGGGGGTATGGGGGTCCTTCACCGACCCTGGCTGCAGCTCAGGGTTCCTGGCCTCACTGAAGCCTAGAGATCAGAGTCCTTCTGTCCAGCAGGATTCACCAGCCTGGAGGAATGCAGTCTCTGGCCAGCTTTTGACAACATCTCTGGAGCTCCCCCCCTCCCCCAGATCCACCGGCTGTGGCTGGGGAGGCGGGGGATTAAAGGCCTAATTCCACCAAGAATCCTGTTTTTCTTAGCCTCACATGGATTGCTTTTTAGGAAAGACTCCTCATCTAATCAGCCTGAGTCAACAGCTTCATCTGTTTGGACACGTGATGTTATGGAATGGGCCGCTGCTGTGTTTTTATACCACATATCTGGCTGCCCCTCCAGGATGGCACTAGGAAGGAGGCCGCTGTAGGCTACAGTCTGGGAGGGGCTCCTGTGGAGCCTGAAGCGAGGCCGGTGTCTACCGCCACGGCAGGAAGTACTCTCTCGGATTTCATAACACGAAAATGACCACGGACATACCTAGCTTCCTCTCTTCTTGTCACTCTGGAGTCAAAAGAAAGGATTATGGATCCTTCGACCAGAATTCTTCTCTCTCTCCCTCAGAATTAAAGGAAACAATCTATTAACCCCACCCCTAGGTAGCCAGGATGGTTGGAGGGAAAAGGCAGTCAGTTGTGGTAACACGCAGACACAATTCCGGGACTGGGGAGGCTGAGGCGAGAGGAATCACGAGTTTGACACAAGTCTGAGCTACATAGTAAGACTCTGTCTCAAGAAAAGAGTGAAGCTCTCTGTCTATCAATGTATCAATAGCTCCCTGTTCTTTTCCGTCTCCTCTCCATCCCTGCCTTTTCCAAGTGTGTCACCTTTACACGCTTGGGAACAGTTAGTATACCTCCCCTATATCCCAACCCTTCCTCTTCTCTCCGACTTCAACTGGTGCTTACACAGAGTCTCTATGTGGTCCGGATACATCACATCTTATTGCAACTGTAAAAGCAAGAACTAGCATTAACAAGGAAAGCGTTTCCATTTTATAGATGGGAAAACTGAGGCAAAGAGCAGTTAGGTCATTCCCCCTCATTCCCACAGGCTGAATGTGAAATGCAAGCCTGCAGGCGTCGAGTGCAGAGTGCAGTGGGCAGACCACGCCCGTCTGGAACTTTGACCCCAGCCAGGCTCAGTCTTTGGTCTTAGTGAACAGTACCAAGGTCACGTGCTTCTTACCTGTGCCACCCCTCCTGTTGCCACACATGCAATTCTTTGTATCAAACGTGTCAGCCGAGGTGGACGCTCAGTCCATTTGGACCTAATGGATGTCGCCGTGAACAAAGGACCTGGAGCTGTGCCTGGCTGCCTCTGCCCTTCCCTGACTGCAGTGACAGTCAGCCGAACTGTTTTACTTACACTGCGTTCTGCCTTGGGCACCTCAGAGCCAGATGGGAATGAGTCAGCAGAGGAGGGCTGCCGCCCTTTCGCAGGCATAAGTTGGTCATTATTTTCATTCTCTGGACGGTGAGCACGGGGGCTGAGCGCCCAACCTTACTATTATTATTTTTTCCAAATAGAACGTGACGAACAGCAACAGGCTCCGAGGGGCAACTATCTCAAGTGGAGAGTCTGAAGCGCTCGCTACTGTCCCTCCCCCACCCCCTCTTTTGCTGGCCTCAGACTCACAGTCCTACTGCAGCCTACTGTGTGCTAAAGTTACAGGTATATTCAGTCCAATCCTCATCTTCTGCCTTATAACGGAAGTCCTTGGCCAGGAACTGTCTTACATATGTGTCTACGATACTAAAATGGACGCCCAGAGTTGTTTGAGTCTGGACAAGGGAGGACTGGGAGAAACAGGGGTCAAATACCTTGCTGGATGGATTGAGAAAAAACAAATCCCAGCACTGAGGCTGGAAGCCTCTTAAAAAAGGTAATGGAGCCCCTTTTCCTGTTGAACTCTCAAATCATCTGACCCGGTGCTTTTTCTTTTTCTTTTTTCCCTTTTTTTTTTTTTTTTTTTTTTGCTCTGGGGTTTTTCAAGGAAATCGGGCCCAGGAGTGTAGCAGGACTAAAGTTACTGGGACAAAGCTGTAGGCAGGTCAGTGCTCCACAGGGAAGTCCCAAGGGCCTGCAGGCAGCCTCTGCCACCAAGAACTTCTAAGGCCAAGAAAGGGAAGCCTGGAAGCCAAACATCTCTGCACGGTCCCAGACAAATGTGTTCCTCATCAAGACAGATACAAACAAAGTTTATTAAAAAGCATTCTAAAGGGACATTCCAAATCACCAGCAGGCCTCCTCGAGGTGACTGTCCATTCTCTTGTGTACTCTCATTCCAACCTCGTTGGAGCTTTTCAAACACCAAGTCACCGATGTGTCCAGGAAGGAAAATAAACAGGCAGCTCGGGGTGACCCGGCTCTCGGGGCGAGCATGCTCTCCGAGACACTGCAGCTAGTGGGGTCGATAAGAATGACCCAGGAATGGAGCGCACACAGGGCATTGAGACCTCTTGGTCTGTGGGGTTTGAACCTCTGCTCTGTACCCTAATAGTGGCCCAGCAGGCAGAGGAAGCACCCCTGCAGCTACAGAAATGGTGGTTTGCTGTAGTGGAGTAAGCTCTGAATTGGAAAGGCCGTGGGTCTTCTCTGCATTCTGAGAGGAGGGGAGAGGTTTTTGCCTCTAACTAACTGGAATGTTTTTCATCTGTGAAACTGGTGTTTTTGTTTTTGTTTTTTTCCCCCGGTTTTGTAGATGGGCACAAGAGTTCTCTGGCTGGGGTTGGTCCGGATTCTTAGAGGTTGCCTCACATGGCTTCCAAAACACATTTTGGGCACTCGTGTTCGTTACTTTTCTCGATTTAGGGGAGGAACAGTTCATTTTAGTTCATGGTTTCAGGGAATGTCGTCCTTGGTTGCCTGGCTACGAGCACTTGAGAAGGACTTCAGGGAAGCAGGAGTGTGTGGCGGAGGAGACACACTTTACTACTTGGCTAAGCAGGAAACCGGAAGGAAGACCGGAAGTGGCCACAGACCCCAAGAGCCTTACCCGGGTGATTTGCTTTCTTCGGCAGGGTCCCACTCTCCAAAGTTCCTAGAGCTTTCCAAAATGATGTCATCCTTCGGGAAGCGGGCATTCTTCATATGCGAAGTAAAACAGGTACCTTTGTGGATCCTGGGGGTCTTCAGGGTGTGATACAATTTTCTCCTGTGTAATCAGAGTGCACGAGTGGACTGTTAAGTCAACAAAGGGGAGAAAAAAAATTCTGTCTCAAACATCTGTTGTTGTCACCGCCTCTTGTGACACTTTGGAAATCTCTATTTCCTAAAATTCTGTCACTTCACGGGCAGAATGGCCTAACTACTGCCCTCCTGCCTTTGGTGTGAGATTCCATACGAGGATCTAAATGTTAGCAAAGACTGGGACACATGGGTACCATTATTATTACCTTTTTTTCCACTTAAAACATTATTTTCTGTGTGGCTATGTGTGAAGGTGCCTATGTCACAGGATATATGTAGAGGCGAGACAGTCTGAAGAAGCTGATTCTCTCTCCCCCTCTACCTGAGATCAAACTCCAGGCAGTTCAGATTGTCAGGCTTGGCAGCAAGCACCTTTTCCTGTTGAGCCATATTGCTGACCCTGTTGTCACTTTTACTGTTGACCATGTCTGTGTTTGCTTCTTATTCAACACTTTGGGGAGACAAGGAGTGTCCAGAGAGGAAAGGAAGATGGGCGGAAAGGGCGCTCACAGCAGGGAGGAGGAAACCTTGACACTGATAGAAATTCTGTCTGTGGGCTCAGAGAGAGAGTTCAGCAGTTAGGAGCACTCGTTGCTCTTGCGGATCAGGGTTCAGCTTCCAGCACCCACGTGGTTGCTAACAACCATCTGAAAGTTTCATTCCAGGTAATCTGATGCCCTCTGCTGGCCTCTGTGGGTACTGGCGCATGCATGCGGAACACAAACAGGCAGGTGAAACGTCCACGCACACAATATAAAAATAAATAAATCTTAAGAAAAACAAAACCGTTTCAGCCTGTCTCAGACCATCACAGCTCTGCCTAGCTGGGGCCAGAAGACGAAGTGTCCATTTCTCTGTGTTCACTCATCAGGCTTCCTTCACAGGGGAAGTTTATAGAGCTCCAGTGCTTTGAGATGCTCTGTAGAAGGTGACCTGGAGTCGGTGGCAGGAAAATAAAAAGGGACCATGAAAAGGGGTTCCAGGTAGGGTGAAACAAAGATGCTATGAAATGGGGGAATGGGGAAATAGAGGAAGGGAGTTGGGGAGGTGGGAAAAAAAAACCCTTCTCCTTGTAACAATTTATTGATGGTTTCTTATGAGCAGGAGGTATTGTGTGTGGAGACTGCAGCAGCAGGTACCTCCTGTGACAGTTCCACACTACACACCATAAAGAAGGGAAATGAAGCTCAGGGAGTCTCAGTGATGGTCCAAACCCAAGATGAGGCTGAGGTGGTCTGATGCCACGGCCTGGCTCTCAGCCCTTCACAGATCTCTCGTCCTGAGGCAAGAGATGCCCTTCACCTAAGGTTTTAGAACATGAATGTCTTTCTGAGAAGATCCTGCTCCAACTGGAGCTGCTAATGGCAGTGCTGGAGAGACCCTTTAGGTCACGGAGTTGTGTACAAAGGAAACCTGTGGCCAATTTTTGTGACTCCATCTTTCCTTGCTGTAAACGTGTGTGATTGTGAACCCTGTTGCCCAGGTACACTACAGGAGAGCTTGGAGAAATTCCCCAACATGTAGGCCACCCAGATCCATTCCATCAGCATCTCTAGGTGAGGCCAGAGCACCAGTATCTCCTTAAACCCTGTGTTTGGTGCAAACAGCACTTAGACTTGGGAGTCCTCATAAGATAACCAGCTGGTACCAGTCTGTTCTGGTCAGAGCAGGTGAAGCCTGGTGTGGAAGTGTGGATTGGAAGTGGTGGATAGACTTACCCAGCACGGATTATACTTGGGTAGGAAGGTGGCAAACGGGAGGAGATCAAATACTAACAAAAGACTAGATGAGAGTATGTGTCTGGTTCAGATGTATACAAGGCAATGGAGTAACTGGAATCCACAGCACCAATGGGTGGAACATGACTGGGATGTGTTGTTAATGGGGAGATACCAACAGCAGCTCAGACATGAAGTTTTCTAAGGCTCAGTTCTCTTCCTGGTTCTTTGCTTAATCCAGTGGTTCATGCCTGACCCTTTCATGCAGTGCCTCATGGTGTGGTGACCCCTAATCATATTATTTTCATTGCTACTTCATCACCATAATTTTGCCTCCGATATGAATCATAATGTGAGTATCTGATATGAAGGATATCTGATATTCAGTGCCCATGAAAGTGTCATTTGATGCCCCCTCCCAAAGGGGAGTCCCATCTTTGGTAATTTATTTATTTATATTTTTGGCAGTTCGTTCATGCTTACCTGATGAGCTAAGTCTGTTACTCCATTAGTTTATATCCTGTGTAAGGGCAGGGGCCGGCAGTTTAATATTCTTAGCATCTTATCTCACGCTTAGTAAGTATGTGCTGATTACATGACTCTGTTTTACGCTTTCGGTTGCTTTGAGGGTCACGGACATGATAATTTCTCCAATACAGACTGCTGCTTTTCAAGCTGAAATTGGAGGCAATGCTCAGGTGACCATGTGACCTCTGCGGTCTAGACATTTGTCTACAAAGGCTGAACAAGGGGGTGTGAGGGGACCAGGTGCTCTGAGATGAGGCCCAGGTCTGCAGCAGTGCACGCACACTTGTGTGCATCTGGAAAGCTCTTGTTTACTTACTTGGTAGGCATCCTTGTTTGGGGAATTAGTGATAAAACCAAATCCCCTCTATTTCTGCAATAATGAGGCTAACAAAAAGGAAAACCAATTTGATTATGTCCGGCTCTCTGGCAAAAGGAAAATAAGAAATAGCCTTTTCATCAGCCGCCCTTTGAAAGTGCTTCTCTTGGTCAGGATGGTTCACAGGGAGAAACCTGATGACTCTAATCTTACTTCATATTGGCTCCTGCCGGAGGTGACAGATTGTGTCTCCTCAGGACTGGGGCATTGTGGGTAGCCATCAAGGTCAAGTCAATGTTACACTGTGCTGTCTCGTCATCAGAACAGCCCAGCCTGAGCACATCCTCTCTTGCAGGGGAAAGTCATCAGAAGCGTTCCTCTCTGGGATTCTGGTGGAGTGGGTGATAGGAAAAGCTTGGAGGGAAGGGCTCTTGACACTAGGCCCTCTTTCAGATTTTCTTATCTTAAGATGCATCTCTAAGGAAACTCCTCAGCTTCAAGGTGGCAACAGATTGCTTTCCCTGACATCAAGTAGAGGCTAAGTTTCCCTAAGGCAGGAACATCGGCTTCCCACACCCGTTCGCTGCCTGGCCTGTGAGGTGCTCAGACTTGCTTGGTGAGGGCAAAGAATATGGCCAAGAAGTTGCTAGGAATTAAGTCTGGGATTAGAGAAACTTAAGCTTACTTCCTGGATCTGCCACCTCCCAGATGAGAATTTGGGGCAACTTCCTTAATAACATTTAGCTTGGTTTTTTTTTCACCTGTGAGGAGTTCTGCTGTGCTAGGTATGTTACTATGTAAGGTTTGGTGAGCTGGACCCTATGGTTCAGTACCTAGCGACAGGAGATGTCCCGGAAATGTCTAGTTGTGGAATGCATTCAGGGTCAGGAGAGATGCTTGTGCACACCAGAATCCACTGGAAGTAAGTCCTCAGGCCTTCCAAGTTCACTACTCATTTAGTTCAACAATAGAAAATAGAGACTAATTATCCTTTCCTGCCATCTTATGCCAACAAGACCTCAGTTTAGAACATATATATTTGCAAATTAAATGTCTTCAGGAGGCATGAGCCAGAGCATAGCACCTCTAGCCAGCAACCCCTTATTTGTATATGTGCATAAGTCACAGCACTTAATGTTATTTGTCTCCCTTACTCTTTATTTGTTTAAGCAACATATATTAATATATATTAAATATTATATATTAATATATTATTATATTATATATTAATATATAACATATATAATATATATTAATATTTAATATATTAATATATCAATATATTATATATTAAATATTAATATATATTATATATATATTAATTAAGGGGTCAAACCCAGAACCTTATTGTGATGGTGAGTTCTATACTACTATGCTACATCCCAGCTCCCTGGTTTTTTTTTGTTCTGAGGCAGAGAATTATTAAATTGCCTAAAATGGCTTGGAACTCAGGATCTGCCTGTCTCAGCCTCCAGAGTATTGCAGTTTTGTACACCACCATATCTACTTTCATTGGGACCCATCAAAGATGCATGTAACGGGGGCTTGTTGATTATACTTGGCCATCAAAGCGTAGGCAGAACGGGAAGCCTTGCTTATTCTTGGACAACCCCTAATGGGGTCAGTAGAGCAGAGGCAGCAGTGTGCTCTGAAGGGCTGCTGTGCCCAGCCAGCTCTGTGCCTGGTGTGAATGACGAAGGAGACACTGGCTGAATGAGAAGCCCTGCAAGGCCTCAATTAAGGGAGCTCAGCCAATCTGGTGCCTTAGGCCTCCACCTTATGGCAACAGCTCCCAGTCCAGTTACCTGCCAGTCCCAATGTGTCTGAAGACACCCTGCCTTGGTGTCTCACACAGCATGCTTATGTTTTGACATGTGGGGCTTGGGTCTTAACCTCCTCTGAAGGGAAAGAAGAAAGGACTAGAGAGCTCCAGAGTAGTACTCGTCCACACAGGTCATTCGGGCCAGCAGTAGTTGCAGGGTAACTGGGTGATGAGTCTGAGGCATCGAGTGAGCGCTACCACTTACATATATGGCTGAACACTTCCCATATATGACTGTATTTAAACCTAACAGTAACCTACTAAGCTATACCCAGCTCTTTGCCACCCCCTTTCCTCTTTTTAACAGGCTCTCACTATGTAGCCTTAGCTAGCTTAGAACTTGATATGTATACCAGGCTGGTCTTGAACTCACAGAGATCCCTCTGTTTCCGTCCCCCAAGTGCTTGGATTAAAGGTGTGTGCCCACACACATGGCCTGTTTTCCCCATTTATAGATGAAGAAAACAATGCCTGGAGAACATGAAAGCTAAAAAGCTTGAAGCCATTTTTTTTTGGGGGGGGGGTTGAGTTGGAATTCAAAAATAAGGTCTTTAAAGTTGAACTTTAAAGCCCGTGTTCTACCACCCCCTACTGGCCCCTGTACAGCCCTGGAGGACAAGCTATGGCGCCACAGACCTGGGAGCCCAACTTAGCCACACTCAGTCACTATCCCTCTCCAACCCTGTTTTCTTATCTACAGAGCAAAGCTGCCTCACGGGGTATCGGAAAGGATCGAATGAGTGTGTCAGTGTATTTAGTACAGTGCCTGAGCTCTGTGAAGGCTCAGAATGTGGGTCTCCCTTTTGGTTTGGAAGGGAAGAAAGAGGAGGGATCACCTTTTAAACCCCTTCTTCTTTCCAGCCTCCCCCCCCAAAAAAAAAAAAAAAAAAAAAAAAAAAAAAAAAAAAAAAAAAAAAAAAGAACAAAAAACCCTTTGTGTTAACATTGGGAGTTTCTTGATCCTAGTGGTTCATTTCTTTGTTTTATCAGCTAGGCTGCACAGAAAAGGTAGCTCTTTAGAGTAAGAGGCTTGTGTTAGAATTTAGGAGGCCTTGCCCCTAGTCCGGTGTTTTCGAGCCCCCGTTTCCTCATCAGCGAGACCGGAGAGCTGTCCACGCACAGGGCTAATGTGCATATGTGGTGCACATGCAGCCACTTCCTGGTTTTACATCCACCGTAGACCATGATTAATCGATTGCAGCATCTTCGTCCGTGATCCTGAATGTGGCACAGCGTCCTCCCTCACACATGGAGACAATCACTGTCAACTGCTTAGAGCCGAAATGACAGTTATCCTCTTGGATATTTCTGGAGCTATTTGCTGTCTAACAACCCTTTTAGCTCGGCCACTGTGGCTCTATTACCAGACCCGGTGGTGCTCCGAGGGCAGGCAAAGGAGCTGAGGTCTGATCTCAGCCGCAGGTGTCTCTACCAGCTCTGTGACCTTGGAAGAGCGGCTTCCATTCCCTAAGCTCTATTTTTTAATTTGGGGAATAGCAGTTTCAACCCGTACTTTCTTTCTCCGCATTGCTGTGAGGCCGAAACCACTGTGGCTTTCTCGTAGGCGGGCCTGGGTTCTCATCACAGCTGCGCCCTCTGCATTTAGAGCAGAGCCTTAGCCCAGAACAGCACAGTAGAATGTTAAATCTGCAGAAACAGAAGGAACGACAAACCCATGTGCAACGTCTAGAGACATGGTACTCAGTCCTCATGGAATATAAGTGACTGGAGTCTTTTCGGCATGTACATTCCAAGGCTCCGAGGAGATCAACCAGATGGCTGAGCTGGGGCCCGGGTATCCCATTTTCTACAGGGCATCCTGGGAATCCTGCTGTAAGCTGTCTGTTATCTACTCTGTGGGAAGCATGGGCTAAGGATTAGGTGGAAATTAACACCCTTGAGGCCTCTCTTTGTGCCCTTTTTTCTTCCAGGAGTCGGATCAGGCGGTGTTTTGGAGTTCTGAGTGCCTCTGGACCAGGGAGGGAGGTACAGGGAAGGGCGGCTGAGCCTGATTCCCACATCCTGCTGGCTACCTGAGTCACAGGTCCCCAGCTGACAGATGCTCTTAGCTGTCACCCTCTGGGCTGTAAGGCAGGCTCAGAAAGGTCAGGGCATACTAGGGTCTAATCTGTCCATGCAACTCATCCTCAACTGTCTTGTGAGGATGCTGCATAATTCTCCACAACTTGAGCCTAAATCGTATTCCTTGAGAAGAAGCAATAAATGTAAAAAGTGTGTGTGTGTGTGTGTGTGTGTGTGTGTGTGTGTGTGATTTGCTAATCTATAGACCTCCTAAAATAAGAAGCAGAAAGTAGAAAGCAAATGTAATGTTTGGACTCTCCTGCAACCCCTCCATTCAATGAACATAGAGCTCTTTGCAAAATCTCCTGTGTTAGGAATGCAAGTCTCTCAACCTTGTGCTTCGGTGTGTGGTAATGCAATTTGTGTGGAGATGGCTCCCATCACAGGGACCTACATCAACTCTCTGCTTTTGGAAACAGGGCTTGGTGGTCACAGTCTGTCATTTCTCTGGTCTCCTGACACTGAGCTCAGACTTGTCAGATGGCTGCATGACCTTTCTTCCATCCCTAGTGGGAGTATCTTTGGTTTCTTTTTCTCCCTGAGTTCTATGGCGCTCCTTCCCCCATTCAGGTACTCCACTGCATCAGCTTCAGAGATTCTTTTAAGCTGTAACAAGTCTACCAGGACCTAGGACAGGCAGGACACTATTAAATTTGGGTTAGAGTAAGCCTAGCCTGAGTCACATGACTGCTTCTGCTCGGTCTTAGGTGGCCAGGAATGTTTGGAGAGTGTTCCTGTGAAGTGAAGGGTTACCTGGATGTCACACTGTGGAAGTGCCTCCTTGCTGCCTTAGCCTGTGTTTCCTTTCTCACAAGTGAAACCAGATGGCCCAGGGTGGGCAATGAGTGTGGTTTGGAGTGACCCAGAGAAAGCTGAGCTTCTGATCCTACTACTGCCCCAAACTGCTTCCGAATGGGTTCATCTATGAACAAACCCTCAAATATCTTTTATCTCCCAATCACCAAGAATCCAATCCTTTATTTAGTCCTGAAACTTGGAAGCTAATCTTTTATTTATTTCTACCGTAATCCCACTTCAGGCTCTGTATGGAACATTCCATTTGCGAACAGACATCTAGGATTTCAGAAAGACCCCCAGTTGGGAAAGTGTAAGGGCTTAGGAGGGAAAGGAAAACCAGGCCTGGGATGTTTTGGTTCCACGTGTGAACTAGAGGAAGATTGCAGCTCATTTGGGTTTCTGGGATGGGTAATGAGCCATGGGCAGCTCCCTGATCACTTAACCACAGATTTTTTTTTTTTTTTTTTTTTTTTAAATCCCAGCTTGGTCCTAAAGCCAGAGAGAGGATCACTGAGAGTCCCTGTTGCTTGAAGAGTAAGTTAGATTGGGAGTCAATTACAAAATCAATGTGGAAGAGGGAGTCAATTGGGACCAAACCACTTACTCTCAGCCAGCTGACTCCAAGGGGCCCTGAAAGAAGAACTTGGCCTCTGGCAGGCTTCCAGAATGTCGTCTATGTCGTCGTTCATTCACACTTGCACTGGCTAATACTTCCCAAGTGTATATGTGCGAAGGCCAGGGCTATCACTGGCCACTCTGTGACCAGAAGTTGTCCCTGCCCTCACAGGGCAAGCGGAGAAATAAAGTCATTTACCTAAAATTGTGGTGGGAGGAGGGGTTTTGGTCAGTGTTACGTTGGTGTGAAGATGCCATGGTAGCAACTCTTACAAAGGAAAGCGATCAATTGGGCCTTGCTTACTTTCAGAGCTTACTTAATGGTTATGGTGGGAAGCACGGTGGTGGCGCACAGGAAAGCACTTTGCTAGAGAGGTAGGTGAGAATTCTACATCAGGGTCCGAGGGCCTGCCTTGAGCTCTTGAATCCACAAAGCCCACCCCCAATGACACACTCCCTCCAAAAAGGCCACACCTCTTAATCCCTCTCAAGTAACATCGCTTCCTAATAACCAAACGTTCAAACATAAGAGCATGTGGGGCCCACTCCTATTCAAACCCCCACAGCAGGAGAGTTCCCCGAAGGAATTGGTTTCTCCTATCAATGCCAGGAAGCTTCTGCTGGCAGTCAGAGTATGATTGGCTGACTGTTGGAGGGTGAACTGCCATGGGGCAGAACTGCCGAGGCACCGCCGACCACTCTCTCCCCGACTTCTTCCAGCTTCTCCAGGGCCGCTTCCAAACCTTAGCTGTGACTTGGGCTGCAGGGGCACATAGCATGTATTCAAGATTCTATTTCAATAACATGCTTCTGGGCGCAACCTCTGCCATTGCATCCAGAAGCAGCCAGCTGGCTAGTCACTCCCCAAGCTCCTCTTTAAGGAGGTAGTGATTATGTGCATCTGTGAGATTTCCCCACATCTTAAAGTTAAAAGCATTAAGAAAACAAAAGTGTACCAAAGGCTTAAACTTTCCAAGTAATATTTTATTTCCATACATGGTGAGGCAAATTCTATAATGACTGAACATTTCACTCAAGTTTATAGGAGAAACAAATTTAAGTTAAAAGTTTAAAACAAATTGGAAGAAACAGTAACCCAAACATTTTTCCATGAGTCTAATGCTAAAATAATTGTGAGAACTTCAGTCATATAGAAAGGTCCATCCAGTGCATGCTGAAAGAGCTGGTGACAACGTGAATCAAGTCTCATTCACAGGAAACTGACAAGTGAAGACTGTTCCAGCAGGTAAACAATGGCTCAGAAGAACTAAGGGAGCATCATCCACTCAGGGCTTGAACCACCTTCTCCTACCATGGTATTTGTCAGTTTCTGTGGAGAGCATCTTGAGTCACCCTCAACAACTCTTCATTCAGTCATTGATGGACACCAGCAACAAACCCACGGTTTCTTGTTTCAGAGAATCAGGAGAGGCTGACCGGTTTCTTACCGGGAACTGCCAATGCACATGAGGGGAAAATGGAAGGTTTTGAGATGAAGCCTGAAGTTTGACTATCCATCTTCTGATTTTCAACGGCAGATATTTTTTAAACTTCCACGGTGTGATGTAGTGTCTCCCCTCTTGTTGAAGTCTTTATCTTCTTTCTCTAGTGTGCAGCAGAGAGCACTGTGTGCACACGGGCTCAACGTTAGGTGGTTGGGTATCCACAGGAGACCTGGGAATCCAGGTAAAGTGTCCAGGTTGTTGAGTGTTGCTGTGTGTCTTCCTAGAAGAGGCGCCTCCTGGCCTTGCACGGAGGGCGAGTAGGTCTCATAGGACTCAGTGGGCGCTGTTCTTGTGCACTTGAAGGAGGAGATGGAGGGAGAGGCTGCAGTGGCGAGCCTGGAAGGGGCTCCAGCATGCTGCCTTTAAGGCTCCAGGTAGACCACGGATCATAGCTCTCTGCACTCGGAGAGTCTGAAGGACTCCAGCAATCTGGGACTTGGTCCTGGAATGAAGAAGAAGAGAGATGAAGCCCTGGGGTCAGGCCAGCTGGAACATTCATCCATGGCCTCTCTGAGGGAGAGGCAGATTCCAAAACCTCATTGTCCCTTACCGAAGAAGGACTGATGGATCCTGGCTCGATGACTATGTGTTCCCGGGGCAAGTCCAGGAGTGCAGACCCAAGCGGCCTGGTGGGTGAGAACTCAGGATGTCCTGGCCAAGTGGAGGCCTGGAGGCCCTCAGGGACTAAGAGGATCATGTGTCCTGGGAGCGACACCTGTAGGATGGAGGTGGGCTGGGGCTGGAACAGCAGGTCGAATCTATCCAGGTGCAGCTGCAGGGTAGAGCCAGAGGGCAGGAACACCACGGAGGTCAGCCTGTCACTGGAAGGCTGCATAGGCCCTTCCAGGTCATGTGGAACAGGCTGGTCCAGTTGGAGACGAGGGCGCTTGGCAGGTTTGGGTCCAGGGTCAGCCTTGGCGCTGCGGGGCCTCACTCCCACCATGCTGTGCTGATGTGCTGGTGCCCAACGAGGTGGAGTTCAGTAATGGGCTGGACCTGGGATCTGGACTTCTTTCAGGAAGAACTGTTGTCTGGCTGGCTTTCTGTGGCCTCTCTGGGACGGAGCAGATATGATCAGTAGGACTTGCTGATCAGGAGTGGTGTCTGGGAATGGAGCCGAGTTCTTTATATATGCCTGGTTTTCAAGGCAGCCCCGCCCAGGCAAGGCGGAGCCTAGTGACCAGGCCTGCAGGGAAGGAGGGGAGAGGGCATACATAGCCTGCGAAAGGAGTCTTGGGAATTTCCGGGATCAGGAGAAGGAAATCAGCCCTTGGATGTCCTTATGGTTTGCACTGCCTTTATTTGTGGCTTCACAAACAGAAAAATTATTTTCTCACCCCAGCCACATTGTCGTCAACTCTTTGACCTATCCCCACCAAGAAATTTTCTTCATTCTTAAAATAAAATGGAAATGGAAATTATGAAGGTGAAACTTCAGTTGTTCCTTGGAAATTATGAAAGTGAAACTTCAGTTGTTCCTTGGGGGTCCAGCTTGGTACTTAACGCCAGTAACTGAGATATTTTTATGTGACTATTTTTCAGTTAGAACATCGACCTCCAATTTGTAGTATACTGAAGTACATAGTTAATCTGGGTGAATCCATCTATGATTACATATTTGCCTAACATGCTGGAAGTCTATGTGTTTGATCTCTAGACATAAATCAAAAAGTATTCCGTGAGTACTTTAGAACACCCACAACCTCAGAGGTTAGGAGACAATAATAGCATGATTATGAGTTCAAGGACAGTCTGCTACCTGATAACTTGGCCAGTCTGGACACATAGCAACTCTAGGCTAGCCTGGACTTCTGGAATCATGTGGTAGGAGATTAGTTCATCTAAGGGGCAGGAAAATGTTTCAAATTAAATCTTTTTTGCGTTGAAAATGATAATTAAGTACATTTCTGCTTGATTCCTAAGGGGCATTTTTGAACATTTTGTCATATTTCTATGTGTCTGAGACTTAAAACCATTTTTTTAGGCTCTCTCTCTCCTTTCTTCTCTCTCCTCTCTCTGATTCTCTGTTGGAGCTCCTCTTCACACATACTAGACAAACACTACAGTTCAGTGGCACACCCTTACCCCTTAATGCTATGTTTCTTATTTATTTGTGTGTGTGTGCGTGTGCATGTGTACACACACACATATATAATTTACTTATTGATCATATTTAAGAAGCTTCAGTAAGGCATTGTGGTGTCTGGTTTACTTGTTAAGTAGCCCTAAGCTCTGATGTGTGAACGCACCACACTTTTTCATCTACACCTTCATTGACTTTTTCTAACCATTTAAATGTTAGATCAATGCATTTACTATGAGAAAATATTGACATCCATTGGTGAATTTTGTTCAAGGACAGGAAGACAGTCCTGTGATGGTTTTGTCTGTCCTGCTGAGTAAGCATTTTGGAAAATTTCTCCCAAGGGCCTTCTCTACATTTGTTCTCTTCTCCTTAGGTTTCCATGATGACATTTCTACATGTGTAAGATAGACTCTGGTATGACTCATGCCCCATTGCCCTGTCCTCTTTGCTGACTCTGTTTATTTTCCTAATCATGTGCCACTGTACTATTTTATAAATTTAAAAAATACTTTTAGTATTACTCAATTGGCCTAAAACACACTGTATAGCTGAGGGTAACCTTGAACTTCTGGGTGACTTCTCCTCATCTCCCAAGGGCTAGATTACCGGTGCCCAGATATTTCCACCTCCAAAGAAGCAGATTCAGGGTGGGTTTTCCCACTTTAAATGATTCAATCAAGAAAAATCCTACACAGGTGTACTGTACTCCTTGAGTTTTGGTCATTCCCAGATGGAGACAAACTAATAACCAACAGCAAGCACCAATCACTCTCGGTCAAAAGTTTTTACCTTCTCATTGTCTCATTCTTTAAAAAAACATATATTGGGGTTGGGGATTTAGCTCAGTGGTAGAGCGCTTGCCTAGGAAGCGCAAGGCCCTGGGTTCGGTCCCCAGCTCCAAAAAAAAGAACCAAAAAAAAAACATATATAAATTTGTTTATGTGCCTGTTATTATGCCTCTGTTAGTTCATATGCCCTGCAGGCCTGCAAGAGCCTGGAGAGAAGAGGGTGTCAGATGGTCTGGACTTGGAATCACAGGTGTCAAGGGTCATGTGACTGCTGTGGACTTAGTAAGTCGTTTTAAGGTAGTGGTTCTCAACTGCCCTGTTGCTTTGACCCTTCAATACTGTTTCTCATGTTGTGGTGACCCTCATCCTCCCCAGATATAACAGTATTTTCATCGTTACTTTATAATGCATTACCCTACTGTTATTATAGTAATGTAAATATCTGATATGCAGGATATCTGATAGGAGATCACCTGCAAGAGTCATACAAACTCTCAGAAGGGATCTCTGATGAGAGGCCAAATCTTTTAAGTTCAGACTCCAGTTTGGAGAACCTGATCTGTGTTTGAACTCAAGTAAACTAATAGGCTGGTATCTAGTATTAGTTTCCAAGTTACCCCCCACCAACATCTGTGCCTAGTTCCAGTCTCTAGGCTGATCCCAAACAAGACGAGAGCTACCAGGTTTCATCTGCAACAAGACCAGTGTCTCCTGGTTATTCCCCCAACAAACCTGTAATCCCAAGTTAAAAGCTTACCCACTGCCTATGGGCCACCAATGCAGAAGGGTACAAAGGTATGATAGAGTCTCAGGACCAGCCAGTTATGTTAAAGGCCACAGTAGCCTTCCAGTTAAATGCTTGCACATGTATCCCCTGTTTGCTGCTTACTACGAGGCATTGACCCAATAGATGTTCAGGGATCTGCTATCACTGAAATTGTCCTGAGTGACTGTGGAATATGGGGTGACCGGTTTGGAGTGGGAAGCAAACAGGCTCGAATAGAATAGAATAAAGACTCTGCTGTGAGTTGCATCAGACTGGCTCCTGTCTATTTTGTGTGTGTGTGTGTGTGGGGGGTCACCAACATTTCACTTGTACTATATTTTGTTGCATTGGCTGGGGAGTTCCCCATGACACACAGGACTACTTATCTGAAGGTTCTTGAAGTCAGCAAAACTAGCCTGGGAGAGATGTGCAGAGCAGAAATGAGGAAGCAAGCTGTATAGAGGTCAATGTGGCAACTCTTCTAGCAGTGCTGAGATGGTTTATTTGTGTGGAACCTGGTGGCTTCTGTTGCCATGGTAATTCTTCTAGGATCGAGCCCTGCAGAAGAACCTGTCTGAGTATCAGAAGTCTTCTATGTGGTCCGAGTAGGTGAGTATTTGCCCAGTGGCCCTAAAGCTTGTGTTTTGTGTGGTGGCTAATTTGTCTGAATGTTAGAAACTTTTTGTGAGATCTACAAAAGGTAACAAAAACTTGTGTAAAGATAGATAAATGACTTATGATGCTATGGCAATATTTTCCAGGTCTGTGTAAACATTTGTACAGTACTGAGGGTTGGTGTGTGTGTGTGTGTGTGTGTGTGTGTGTGTGTGTGTGAGAGAGAGAGAGAGAGAGAGAGAGAGAGAGAGAGAGAGAGAGAGCGCACCACCTTCTCATTTCTTCTTGTTACTATAGGCACTAGATTTTCCTGGTTTTGTTTGGTTCTTGTTTCTGGTTGTGCCTTTTTCTGTTCACTGATTCTAAATGATGCCACAATTTTCTGGGAACAAGGCCTTGAATTTGCTTTTGTGGCTGGTTTAGGACAGACTTGTCTGGGAGCCATGGCTAAGGTGGGGCCAGGAGATGTCCTGAGCCTCATTTTGGGTGGCCTTGGGCTCAGGGAACAGAGGTATCCAGATATCTGGGTACAAGCAAGGCCTTGATTTTTTATCTGTGGCTATCTGGGAGCTGTGGTTAAGGTAGCAGGGCCAGGAGATGGCCTGAGTCTTGGTCTAGAGTGAGTGTGGGCTCAGGACAGTAGAAAGATGCTCAAAAATCTGGTTCTCATCTTGTGACTGTGTACCTCTTTCTGGTTATTTCTAATTTTGCCTGATAGAGAGGGAAGGTTGAATTTGTATTTGGGTGTTAGAGAGAGTTCTTTTTCAAGAGTGTTACTTTCTGGTGATTTCTAGTCTCTGTTCAGTAGAGAGGTAAGGTTACATTTATATTTCTCTGCATTATATTTGAGGGTTTTTTGTTGTTACAAAGTGATTTTGACAGATGTATTACCATGGGATAGACACCTCTAACCCCTTTGGAATTGATTTATATTCATTTTAAAAATGTTAAAGGAAAGGGGGAGAATCTCTTGGCCATTATTAAGAAAGATAAATTGACTACATTCTGCATGCTAGAATGGCCCACTTTCAACAATAATTGGCCCCCCAAGGGGCCTTTGGTCCAGGGGATAGAAAAGGTCATTTTTAAATCCAACATTGGCCACCAAGACCAAACACCTCATGTGGTGGTTTGGAGAGATCTTTTAGAGGACCTGCCCTCTTGGCTTAAACCTTTTCTCCCAAGACAACAACCAGAAGTTCTTGTCTTGGCTACCAAGGAACATACTACATGAAGGAAGACATACTATATCATCCATCCCCTTCTGCACCACTACACCACATGGTTCTTAAAGGAGGGGCAGAAGAAGATGTTGTTTTTCTACTCCCACCTTACTTAACCCCTCAGGTGGAAGAGCAGTTCCCACAGGCAACTGGGCATGAGGTGGTCTCATCACAGGCAGTGCGAGGGGGGCTGCTTCAGGGACATGGAGCCGATTGGTTGCTCTCTGCTCCACAGTCTGTTGTCCTGGCCTTCCATAAAGCAGGGACAGTCAATGACCAAGGGAATCAAACTGATCACCACTGACCCTTTTCACCAGTGATCTTTGTACCTGGTGACCTCAGAACTAATTCTCCTTTTTCAGACCATCATAGAAATCTAGTCTCTTAGAGACAGTCTTCTTCACTCACCAGCACACTTGGCATCATTGTCAACAACTCTTGCGGGTCCTCTTCACCACAGAGGAGAGGGAAAGGATCCAGACAGAAACTAGGAAGCTGGTTCCTGGCCCCACAGGAGAACCTACTCCCAGTCAAGCAACTATTGATGTTTGCTTCCCCATATCTCACCCAGACTGGGATTTTAAGACCCTTGAATATCAGAGGAGGTCCTTTGTCTGTCAGTCTCTGCTAGCAGGTATCAAGGAGGCCACAAGGTGGCCCACAAATCTGCAAAGGATGCATGACATTGGACATGGAGAAAATGATGGCCGTGAAGCATTTTCATAGAGGGTTTAGAAGGCATTTCGACAGTACACCCAGATGGATCCTGAAACACCAGAGGCAAAGGCAGCAGTTGCTTTAGCTTTTATTAATGAGGCGACAACAGATATTAAGCAAAAGCTCCAGAGGCTTGAGGGGTTAAGAGAAAGGAGTCTGAGGGACTTATTGGTAGCAGCACAGAGAGTATTTAATAGAAGAGAGAATTCAGAAGAGAAGAAGATAAGAGGACAGAAATGAGAGACTGGAGACCCGGCAAAGTTCCTGTTGGTAGTTAAGACCAAACCAGAGGACCATAAGACAGGCTTAAACAGAGAAGAAGGAGACAAGGGGGGCCCTCAAGATCAAATGTGTCCCCTCCCCAAGCCCAAGGTAAGCCTACAATTGAAAGGGAATCCTACCAGCTTTTTTGTTGATAATAATGTTCAACATTCTGTCTTGCTAAAACTTAAAGATAAAGTCTCTTCCTTAGTGGTAAGGGAAACAAAACTAAAACCCATGACTTCTTCCAGGCCCTGGAAAATTTATAATATCGAGGCTGCACTAAAAAGGCCTAACTCGGGGTTGGGGATTTAGCTCAGTGGTAGTGTGCTTGCCTACCAAGTGCAAGGTCCTGGGTTTGATCCTCAGCTCTGAAAAAAAAAAAAAGTAAAAAGGCCTAACTCTGCCAAATACAGATGATACCCCCCACCTCAGACCTGGGGTTGCATACTAAGACTCAGGGCCCTGGCATCAACCAATGGCCAATGTATCACTAATTAGCAGAAACTGGATCCCACCCTGTTTACACATCAGTGCAGCAACAACCTCCTGCTTAAAGATGATGCCTGAACCACTCAGTACCAGCCTCTCTTCTTGAATGCCTCCAGGATTACTTTTTAGTTGCCTTGTTTCCTCACCCTGACCTCATTCGAAGGGACACTGCAGGACTGCTCAGAGAGATGCAGAGGTAACTTGGTTTACCAATGGCGACAGCCTCATCCAGGATGGACAGAGGTATGTGGGGACAGTGGTGGTCACAAACACCAAGATCATATGGGTAGATCCATTCCTGGCATGGTTGTTAACCCAGAAAGTTCAACTGGCAGCACTGACTAAGGCATTAGAGCTGAGAAAAGACAAGAGATACAGACACCCAGTGTCCCTTTGCTAGTGCTCATTTCTGTGGGGATATTTATACAGAGAGAGGCCTTGTAATGGCAGAAGGTTAGACCGAACTCCATCCCAGAGGGTAACAAGATAGCCCAGTGTGTGGCCCTAAAATTTGTGACCCTTATGTTCTTGATTTCTCTAGACCTAGGAGATCCCACACTCTCTGATCAGACAGAAAATGTGATCTGTTCCAAAAACATGCCCATGTCTCAGTGTCATAAGAGATGACAGAGGACAGCAGACTACAAACTCATCGTACCAGCGAAAACGTTTATAAGTATACTGAAAACGATCCATTGTTCCTCACACATAGGACACTGGAGAATGCAGGACTTCTGCCGGTCCCACATCAGAATTAGATATACCAATTTGAAAATAGCTGAAATTGTTAAAAACCGAAAGGCCTGTCACTTGAGTAATGTCAATTGACAGTGAGAAGAACCCTGAAACACCAAGTCAGGAGTCTATCAAGAAATGGACTTCATTGGTATAAATATTTGCTGGTATTTATAGAAACATTTTTCATAATAAACGGAGACTTTTCCAAGTAAGCATGAGTCTGTGCAGATGTTAACAAAGAAACAACTGAAATAAACTCTTCCAAGGCATGGTTTTTCTAAGCTTATAGTGTTAGACAATGGACCTACATTGTGTCCCAGGTAAGTTACAGATTAGCTAACATTCTGGGGATTGATTGTAAACTTCATTGTGCTTAGAACCCCAGAGTTTAGGACAGATAGAGAAGATAAATAGAATCTTAAAAAGAGAACTTCATTAAATTGACCTTAGAGAGTAAAGGTGACTGATTGAATCTTGTTTTCTTTGTCCTTTATACGGTATGAAATTCCCCATAACAGATGGGACTCACCCCTTTTAAAGTTCTGCCTTTTTTTCACCTATTGAGAGAAGTCATTACTGAAGGAGACAATTGATAATTATTACATGATTTCAAGGGTGTCCTCGGGCACACAATCATGTTTGGCTTAACCTTCTTGCTTTCCATAAAACAGGTCCAGACTGGAGCTCCACCAACTTTAGCCTGGAGATTGGACTTAGTCAACAGATATCGCCAGGGGACACTAGAGCTTCACAGGAGGAGTCTGTGCTACAGAGTTGCAGCATGGATCCACTGCACATCCCTTTGAAGTAAAGATGACCCTGTGTAACAGAAGGAGAATTCATCCTCCCAACTCCATCCAGTCTCTAGGATGGGGCCCTACCCATGCCCCAGGAACACCACAGAGACTTAGCCCTGTTCCTCTTTTCCAAGAAACTTCAGGAAATTCTATGATTGGGCCTTCTAGTCACAGGAGAAATGGAAGATGAGAGGCCATACATCTTTTAGTTTAAGACTCTATTTTAGAGAACCTTAGCCAAATTTGAACTCTAGTAGCTATCCTCCTACTCTGTGAGTAGGTTCTAAATGATGTAAACCTTCATTCTTACCGTATTCAGTGACTTGACTTTCTGAGCAAGTATCCATCTGGTGGTATAAATGGTGGCTCCTGTGTTTGTTTTTTCTCCCCTCCTTTTTCAAAATGTTCCACAGAGCCCAGGCTGGCCTTGAACTTGCTCTGTAATTGAGTCTGTGGTTTACCTTCTGCTCCTTCCACCTTACCCTGAAATTACAGGTAAACACAACAACAGGTAACACAACAAGCAGTACACTTACTCGTCTTAAGGATACTACATGGAAAGGATCATTTTGAAAACACTGACAGTGATCCATTTCAGCTTTTTTCATATGCAAACCAGTCAATTTTCCTATCACACTGTATCGAAACCTTTAACCTTTTCTACTAAGTACCGTTATTTCTAATATTACATAGTCTCTTACTGTTTGCTGTGTTTCCCTATAGAGGGATTATGAGAGCGTTGGTGGGAATTCTATCAAAGGAGAGGGAGGACGAATAAATCATTACATTTCCATGCTTCCCTTTCTCTGTATCTTTAACTTTACTTGTTTCAATGTCTAGTTTAATGATCGTTCTTAAATGATTTAACCCACCTTTTATTCCAACACCCACTGGAGGTGGTGCAAAAGACAGAATGGGGATGTGGACCTGGTTCCAAATGATTCTTTGTGGAATCTGCCATCTTGTCTGGGACTTGGCTGTCGTCTTCACAGTGGCAGTTTGATGCACAGGACGGCAGCAACTAGATCCACTGGCAAACACTTCTCACATAGACAGGCAGTGCAGCTTGGCATAGACAGGGTAGGACCATGTGGCTGGACCTAGCAGGAACAGCCAGGCAGGAGGATTAGGCCAGGAGGGATAGCAGGAGCTGTTCCTCTCCTGACAGAGCAAAGATCAGAGAAGAAGAGAAACCAACCAGTGCTTTGCTGTGCAAGCAAGGCAAGCCCAGTCTCTGTCACTGTCTGCCTAGTCCTTTCATGCGCCCTCCAAACATCACTTGTTCTCCCATGGCCTTGATTTAAGCACACGTCTTACCTTGCCTCAGCAGGGGAGTCTGTCTCAGCTGACATCACTCTGCCAATCAGCCTGAGTCTGTGGAAGTGGTAACTGTAGTCCACCACCAGTTGTCTTTGGTGCGTTTCTCTCTATGGAGTCTGACTAACTGAGCTCAACTGTGCAATGTAAAGCAGACAAATACATGCATGTAGTTAGTAAAGAATCCCTCATTTCCGGTCCTTTCACCTACTTGGTTTGGCAGAACATACTTTCTCCTCTGTTCCTTCCCAAGTGTGACTGATCTAAACCCCATCCAAACAATTACTTTCCAAAGAACACTTTTAATTCTTCTTTTTTGTTTAGTTTTATTATTTTTATTTCATGACAGTATTTCTTTGGGAGGAGCGTTAGTTGTTCTGGAACTAAACATCTAGTCCAGGCTGGCTTTAAACTTAGAGATCCAGCTGCCTCTGCACCCCACGTTTTGGTTTCAGGTGCCTGTGTCACCACTGCCAGGCCCGACCCATTCTGTCGTCCCCCATACCACGTCATCCACAACATCAGCTGACAGACCTTGGTGCTTCTGTGTTATTTTCACTTTGTGATTATGTGCATGTGTACGGTGTTCCCCAGGGTGTCTTAATGGTAGATCTTTTATGAAAGCAAAATTATCTCACAGGCTTAAACTTTACGAGTAATATTTTATTTCCATATATGAGGAGTCAAATTCTATAATGGCTGAACATTTCATACAAGTGTGGTTTACAGGAGAAAACATTAATTTAAAGCTAAAAGTAAAAAAGAATGTGGAACAGCAACCCAAACGTTTTCCATGAGTCTAATGCTAACGTCACTGTGAGAACTTCAGTCATAAAGAAAGGTCCATCCAGTGCCTGCTGAAAGAGCTGGTGACAACGTGAATCAAGTCTCATTCACAGGAAGCTGATAAGTGAAGACTATTCCAGCAGGTAAACAATGGCTCAGAAGAACTAAGGGAGCATCATCCATTCAGGGCTTGAACCACCTTCTCCTACCATGGTATTTGTCAGTTTCTGTGGACAGCATCTTGAGTCACCCTCAACAAATCTCCATTAATCCATTGATGGACAAGGGCAACAAACCCATGGTTTCTTGTTTCAGAGAATCAGGAGAGGCTGACAGGTTTCTTACCGGGAACTGCCAATGCACACGAGGGGAAAATGGAAGGTTTTGAGATGAAGCCTGAAGTTTGACTATCCATCTTCTGATTTTCAACGGCAGATTTTTTTTTTAAACTTCCACGGTGTGATGTAGCGTCTCCCCTCTTGTTGAAGTCTTTATCTTCTTTCTCTAGTGTGCAGCAGAGAGCACTGTGTGCACACGGGCTCAACGTTAGGTGGTTGGGCATCCACAGGAGACCTGGGAATCCAGGTAAAGTGTCCAGGTTGTTGAGTGTTGCTGGCACAGTCCAATTTTCCTAGAAGAGGCGCCTCCTGGCCTTGCATGGGGGACCAGTAGGTCTCACAGGACTCAGTGACCGCTCTTCTTGTGCACTTGAAGGAGGAGATGGAGGGAGAGGCTGCAGTGGCGAGCCTGGAAGGGGCTCCAGCATGCTGCCTTTAAGGCTCCAGTTGGACCACGGATCATAGCTCTCTGCACTCGGAGAGTCTGAAGGACTCCAGCAATCTGGGACTGGACCCTGAAATGAAGAAGAAGAGAGATGAAGCCCTGGGATCAGGCCAGCTGGAGCATTCATCCATGGCCTCCCTGAGGGAGAGGCAGATTCCAAAACCTCACTGTCCCTTACCGAAGAAGGACTGATGGATCCTGGCTCGATGACTATGTGTTCCCGGGGCAAGTCCAGGAGTGCAGACCCAAGCGGCCTGGTGGGTGAGAACTCAGGATGTCCTGGCAAAATGGAGTCCTGCAGGCCCTCCGGAACCAAGAGGAGGGTGTGTCCTGGGAGCGACACTTGTAGGATCGAGGTGGGCTGGGGCTGGAGCAGCAGGTTGGTGCCATCCAGGTGCAGCTGCAGGGCAGAGCCAGAGGCCAGGAACACCACGGAGATAAACCTGTCACTGGAAGGCTGCATAGGCCCTTCCAGGTCGTGTGGAGCAGGCTGGTCTAGTTGGAGTGGATGGCGATCGGAAGGATTGAGTCCAGAGTCAGCTCTATTGCTTTGGGGCCTCACTCCTGCCATGTTGTGCTGATGTGGGCACTTGGTGGCTGGTCCTAACGAGGTACAATGCAGGTAGATGCTGGACCTGTGAACTGGACTTCTTTCAGGTAGAACTGTTGTCTTCTTGTTTTTTTCAAGAGACTCTGTGGCCTCTCTGGGAGAGAGCAGACGTGATCAGTAGGACTAGCTGATCAGGAATGGTGTCTGGGAATGGTGCCGAGTTCTTTATATATGCCTGGTTTTCAAGGCAGCCCCGCCCAGTCAAGGCGGGCCCCAGTGACCAGGCCTGCAGCGTATGGTTAGGGAAGGAGGGAAGACGGCATAGCAGGTGAAAGGAGTCTTGGGAATTTCCGGGGTCAAGAGAAGGAAATCAGCCCTTGGATGTCCTTATGGTTTTCATTGCTTTTATTTGTGGCTCCACAAACAGTAAAATTATTTTCTCACCCTAGCCACATTGTCGTCAACTCTTTGTCCCATCCCCACCGAGAAATTCTCTTCATTCTCAAAATAAAATGGAAATGGAAATTATGAAAGTGAGACTTCAGTTGTTCCTTGGAGGACTAGCTTGGTACTTAACGCCAGTAACTGATACATTTTTATGTGACTATTTTTCAGTTAGAACATCGACCTCCAATTTGTAGTATACTGAAGTACATAGTTAATCTAGGAGAATCCATCTTTGATTGCATATTTGCCTAACATGCTGGAAGTCTATGTGTTTGATCTCTAGACATAAATCAAAAAGTATTCCGTGAGTACTTTAGAACATCCACAACCTCAGAGGTTGGGAGACAATAATAGCATGATTATGAGTTCAAGGCCAGCCTGCTACCTGATAACTTAGCCAGTCTGGATACATAGCAACTCCAGACAAGCCTGGACTTCTGGAATCATGTGTTAGGAAATGAGTTTGTTTTCACAAATCATAGCATTCGGGGAAAAATGTTTCAAATTAAAAATGTTTTATATTGAAAGTGATAATTAGGCACGTTTCTGCTTGATTCCTAACAGACTTCTTTGAGCATTTTGTTACATTTATATGTGTCTGAGACTTGAAACCATTTTTAGGCTCTATCTTTCTCTCTCCTCTCTCTGATTCTCTGGTAGAGCTCCTCTTCACACATACTAGACAAACACTAGAGCTCTGTGACACATCCTTACCCCTAAATGCTATGTTTCTTATTTATTTGTATATATGTATTATTTACTTATTGACCATATTGAAGAAGTATCAGTAAGGCATTGTGGTGTCTGGTTTACTTGTTAAGTAGCCCTAAGCTCTGATGTGTGAATGCACCACACTTTTTCATTTGCACCTTCATTGAGTTTTTCTAACTATTTAAATGTTAGATCAATGAATTTACTATGAGAAAATATTGACATCCATTGGTGAATTTTGTTCAAGGACAGAAAGACAGTCGTGTGATGGTTTTGTCTGCCCTGCTGAGTAAGCATTTTGGAAAATTTCTCCCAAAGGACTTCTCTACATTTGTTCTCTTCTCCTTAGGTTCCCATGATGACATTTTTAGGTGTGTAAGATAGACTCTGGCATGAATCATGCCTCATTGTCCTGTTCCCTTTACTGACTCTGTTCATTTTCCTAATTATGTGCCACTGTACTATTTTATAAATTTAAAAAATACTTTTAGTTTTTCTCTTTCAGAAAGTGTGTCATGTAACCCACCCAATTGGCCTAAAACACACTGTATAGCTGAGAGTAACCTTGAACATCTGGGTGACTTCTCCCCACCTCCCAAGGGCTAGATTACTTGTGTCAAGATATTTCCACCTCAAAAGAAGCAGATTTAGGGTGGGTTTTCCCACTTTAAATGATTCAATCACAAAAAATCCCTCATGGGTTACTGTACTGCTTGGGTTTTTGTCCTTCCCAGATGGAGATAAGCCAATAACAAACAACAACTACCACTCACTCCTTGTGTCAAAAGTTTTTACCTTCTCATTGTCTCATTCTTTTTTAAAAAATGAATCACTTTGTTTATGTGACTGTTATTATGCCTCTGTTAGTTCATGTGCCCTGCAGGCCTGCAAGAGCTTGGAGAGAAGAGTGTATCAGATGGTCTGAACTCAGAGTCACAGGTGGCTAATGGTCATGTGATTGCTTCCCACTTAGTAAGTCCTTTTAAGTTAGTGGTTATCAACTTTCCTGATGCTGTGACCCCTTAGTACATTTCCTCATGCTGTGGGGACCCCTATTCTCCCCAGATATAGAGGTATTTTCATTGCTACTTCATACTGTAATTTTCCTGTCATTATAGTAATATAAATATCTGATATGCTGGACATCCAATAGGAAATCACCTACAAGAGTCATTCAAACCCTCAGAAGGGCTGAGAGCCATATGTGGAGAACCATTCTTCTGATGAGAGGCCACATCTTTTCAGTTAAGACTCTAGTTTAGAGAACTTGACCTGTGTTTGAACTCAAGCGAACTAATGTACTGGTACCTAGTATTAGTTTCCAAGTTGCCCCCACCAACACCTGTGCCTAGCTCCAGTCTCTAGGATAATCCCCAAGAAGACCAGAGTTTCCAGGATTCACCCTTAACAAGATCAGTGTCTCATGGTTATCCCCCCAATGAACCTGTAACCCCAGGTTAAATGCCCACCCACTGCCTCTGGACCACCAATGCAGAGGAAAAGAGAGGTATGATATGACTCCCAAGACCAGGCAGTTTTGTTAAAGGACACAGTAGCTTTCCAATTAAATGCTTTTACATGTATCCTCTGCTTGCTTACCACAAGGCATGGGCCCAGTAGATATTCCAGGCTCCCCCACCAAGGAAACTGTCCTGAGTGACTGTGGTGTATGGGGCAGCAGTGGGTGTGGGTAAACAAGTTCAAATAGAATAAAGACCCTGGTTGAATTGCATCAGACTGACTCCTGGTTTGTTTTTTTGTTTGTTTGTTTGTTTGTTTTTGTTTTTTGAGGGGGGAATGTTTGATCACCAAAATTTCACTTGTACTATATTTTGTTGCATTGTGTGGGAAGTTCCCCCTGACACACAGGACACCTGATCTGAAGGCTCCTGAAGCCAGCAAAATTAGTCTGGGTGAGGTCTGCAGTGCAGAAAGGTGGAAGCAAGCTGTGTAAAGGTCAGTGTGGTAACTCTTCCGGCAGTGACTTATTTGTGTGGAACCTGGTGGCTTCTGTTGCCATGGTAATTCTTCTAGGATTGAGCCCTACTGAAGAACCTGTCTGAGTGTCAGACGTTTTCTATGTGGTCTGAGTAGGTGAGTATATGCCCAGTGGCCCTAAAGCTTGTGTTTTGTGTGGTGGCTAATTTGTCTGAATGTTCGAAACTTTTTGTGAGATCTAGAAAGTGAAACAAAACCTTATTTAAAGATAAATGACTTATGGTGCTATGGTGATCTTTTCCAGGCCTGAGTAAACATTTGTGCAATACTGAGAGTTGGGGTGTGTGTGTGTGTGAGCACCACCTTCTCATTTCTTCTTGTTTCTAAAGGCACTAGATTTTCCTGGTTTTGTTTGGTTTTTGTTTCTGGTTGTGCCTTTTTCTGTTCACTGATTCTAAATGATGCCACAACTTTCTGGGAACAACGCCTTGAAATTGTTTCTGCCCGGGTTTTCATTTAGGACAGACATGTCTGGGAGCCATGGCTAAGGTGGGGCCAGGAGATGACCTAAGCCTCGTTTTGGGTGGCCTTGGGCTCAGGGGGCAGAGGTATCCATTTGTCTGGGTACAAGGCCTTGATTTTTTATCCATGGCTATCTGGGAGCTGTGGTTAAGGTAGCAGGGCAAGGAGAAGGCCTGAGTCTTGTTCTGGACTGAGTGTGGGCTCAGATAAGTAGAAAGATGCCCAACAATCTGGTTCTTATCTTTTGGGTATGCACCTCTTTCTGGTTATTTCTAAATTTGCCTGATAGAGAGGGAAGGTTGAATTTGTATTTGAGTGTTAGAGAGTTCTTTTTCAAGAGTGTTACTTTCTGGTGATTTCTAGTCTCTGTTCAGTAGAGAGGTAAGGTTACATTTGCATTTCTCTGCATTATATTTGAGGTTTTTTTGTTGTTGTTACAAAGTGATTTTGACAGATGCATTATCATGGGACAGACACCTTTAACCCCTTTGGAATTACTTTATATTCATTTTAAAAATGTTAAAGGAAAGGGGAGAATCTCTTGGCCATTATTAAGAAAGATAAATTGACTACATTCTGCATGTCAGAATGGCCCACTTTCCACAGTAACTGGGCCCCCAGAGGGACCTTTGTTTTGAGATTGTTCCAGGGGATAGAAAAGGCCATTTTTAAATCCAACCTTGGCCACCTAGCCCAAATACCTTATGTGATTCTTTGGAGAGATCTTTTAGAGGACATGCCCCCTTGGCTTAAACTTTTTCCCCCAGACAAAAAGCACAAGTTCTTGCCTTGGCTATCAAGATGTCCAAGGCTATGAAGGAAGACATACTATATCATCCATCCCCTTCTGCACCACTATTCTATCTGGTTCTCCAAGGAGGGGCAGAAGAAGATGTTGTTTTTCTACTCCCACCTTACTTAACCCCTCAGGTGGAGGAACAGCTGCCTCAGGCAACTGGGCATGAGGTGGTCCCATCACAGGCAGTGCGAGGGGGGCTGCTTCAGGGACATGGAGCCGATTGGTTGCTCCCTGCTCCACAGTCTGTTGTCCTGGCCTTCCATAAAGCAGGAACAGTCAATGACCAAGGGAATCAAACTGATCACTACTGGCCCTTTGTCACCAGTGATCTTTGTACCTGGAGATCTCAGAACTAATTCTCCCTTTTCAGACCATCATAGAAATCTAATCTCTTAGAGACAGTTTTCTTCACTCACCAGCACACTTGGCATCATTGTCAACAACTCTTGAAGACCCTCTTCACTACAGAGGAGAGGGAAAGGATCCAGACAGAAACTAGGAGGCTGGTTCCTGGCCACCCCGGAGAGCTCACTCCCAATCAAGCAAGTATTGATGCTTGCTTCCCCTAATTTAATCAGATTGGAATTTTCAGACCCTTGAAACTAAAAGGAGGCTCTTGGTCTATTGTCAGACTCTGCCTGTAGGACTCAAGGCAGCTGCAAGATAGTCCAAAAGTTTGCCTAGATTATCTGACATTAGACAGAGAGAAAAATGAAAGACCTGCAGCAGTTTAATAGAGGATTTGGAAGGCCTTTCAACAATACCCCTCCCATGGACCCAGAATCACCAGAGGCAAAGTCAGTGGCCACTCTAGGTTTTATTAATTAAGCAGCACCAGATATTAAGCAAAACCTCCAGAGGGTTGAGGGGTTAAGAGAAAGGAGTCTGAGGGACTTATTGGTAGCAGCACAGAGAGTATTTAATAGAAGAGAGAATTCAGAAGAGAAGTAGATAAGAGAACAGAAATGAGAGACTGGAGACCCGGCAAAGATCCTGTTGGTAGTTAAGACCAAACCAGAGGACCATAAGACATGCTTAAACAGAGAAGAAGGAGACAAGGGGTGCCCTCAAGATCAAATGTGTCCCCTCCCCAAGCCCAAGGTAAGCCTACAATTGAAAGGTAATCCTACCAACTTTTTTGCTGATAATAATGTTCAACATTCTGTCTTGCTAAAACTTAAAGATAGAGTCTCTTCCTTAGGGGAAAGGGAAAATGCATGAGAAAACTAAAATGCATGACTTCTTCCAGGCCCTGGAAAATTTATAATATTGAGGCTGCACTAAAAAGGCCTAACTCTGCCAAATACAGATGACACCCCCCACCCCAGACCTGGGGATGCATAATTCAGACTCAGGGCCCTGGCATCAACCAATGGTCAATGTGTCACTAATTAGCAGAAACTAGCTCCCACCCTGTTTACACATCAGTGCAGCAACAACCTCCTGGTTAAAGATGATGCCTGAACCACTCTGTGCCTCTCTTGACACAGCAAAGATCAGGGAAGAGGAGAGACTAACAAGTGCTTTCCCGTGAAAGCACGGGATCTTAATCTCTTTTGCCATCTGCCCAGTCCTTTCTACACTCCCTCCAAACATCACGTGTTCTCCCATGGCCTTGATTTAAGCACATGTCTTGCCTCAGCAGGGGAGTCTGTCTCAGCTGACATCACTCTGCCAATCAGCCTGAGTCTGTGGAGTGGTAACTAACTGCAGACCTCCACCGGATGTCTTTGGTGTGTTTGTCTCTATGGCGTCCTGACTAACTGAGATCAACTATGCAAGGTAAAACAGACCAATACATGCATGTAGTTAGTGAGGAATCCTTCATCACCTGTCCTTTCACCTACTTGGTTTGGCAGAACATACTTTCTCCTCTGTTCCTTCACGAGTGTGACTTAGCTAAACCCCGTCCAATCAATTACTTTCCAAAGTACACTTTTCATTCTTCTTTTTGGTTTAGTTTTATTATTTTTATTTCATGACAGCATTTCTTTGTGTGGAGTCTCAGTTGTTCTGGAACTAAACATTAAGTCCAGACTGGCTTTAAACTTAGAGATCCAGCTGCCTCTGCATCCCAAGTTTTGGGATCAAGGGCCTGCGTCACCTCTGCCTGGCCCAATCCATTCTGTCATTTCCTCTATCATGTCAGCTACAACATCGGCTGACAGAGCTTGGTGCTTCTGTGTTATTTTCATTTTGTGATTATGTGCATGTGTATGGTGTTCAACATGGAGTCTTAATGGTAGATTATTTATGAAAACAAAATTATCTCATAGGCTCAAAGTTTAAAAGTAGTATTTTAATTACATACATGATGAGGAAAATTTTATAATGACTGCATATTTCATACAAGTGTGGTTTACAGGAGAAAACATTAATTTAAAGCTAAAAGTAAAAAAAGAATGTGGAACAGTAACCCAAAGTTTTCCATGAGTCTAATGCTAAAGTCACTGTGAGAACTTCAGTCATAAAGAAAGGTCCATCCAGTGCATGCTGAAAGAGCTGGTGACAACGTGAATCAAGTCTCATTCACAGGAAACTGACAAGTGAAGACTATTCCAGCAGGTAAACAATGGCTCGGAAGAGCTAAGGGAGCATCATCCATTCGGGGCTTGAACCACCTTCTCCTACCATGGTATTTGTCAGTTTCTGTGGACAGCATCTTGAGTCACCCTCAACAAATCTTCATTCAGTGGACAAGGGCAACAAACCCAGTGGTTTTTTGTTTCAGAGAATCAGGAGAGGCTGACAGGTTTCTTACCGGGAACTGCCAATGCACATGAGGGGAAAATGGAAGGTTTTGAGATGAAGCCTGAAGTTTGACTATCCATCTTCTGATTTTCAATGGCAGATTTTTTTTAAGTTTCCACGGTGTGATGTAGCGTCTCCCCTCTTGTTGAAGTCTTTATCTTCTTTCTCTAGTGTGCAGCAGAGAGCACTGTGTGCACACGGGCTCAACGTTAGGTGGTTGGGTATCCACAGGAGACCTGGGAATCCATGTAAAGTGTCCAGGTTGTTGAGTGTTGCTGTAGCAGTCTAGTTTTCCTAGAAGAGGCGCCTCCTGGCCTTGCACGGGGGACCAGTAGGGCTCACAGGACTCAGTGAGCGCTCTTCTTGTGCACTTGAAGGAGGAGATGGAGGGGGAGGCTGCAGTGGTGAGCCTGGAAGGGGCTCCAGCATGCTGCCTTTAAGGCTCCAGGTAGACCAGGGATCATAGTCTCTGCACTCGGAGAGTCTGAGGGACTCCAGCAATCTGGGACTGGACCCTGAAATGAAGAAGAAGAGAGATGAAGCCCTGGGGTCAGGCCAGCTGGAGCATTCATTCTTGAGGGAGAGGCATAGTCTGAACCCTCACTGTCGCTTACCAAAGAATCACTGATGGATCCTGGCTTGATGACTATGAGTTCCTGGGGCAAGTCCAGGAGAGCAGACCCAAGCGGCCTGGTGGGCAAGAACTCAGGATGTCCTGGCCAAATGGAGGCATCCCTCAGGGACAATAAGAGGGTGTGTCCTGGGAGCATCACCTGTAGGATCGAGGTGGGCTGGGGCTGGAGCAGCAGGTCGATGCCATCCAGGAGCAGCTGCAGGGCAGAGCCAGAGGCCAAGAATACCACGGAGGTCAAACAGTCACTGGAAGGCTGCATGGGCCTTTCTATGCGTAGCGCCTGGTCTTGTTGGAGTTGACTGAGATTGGAAGGACTGGGTCCAGAGTCAGATCTAGTTCTCTGGGGCCTCACTCCTGCCCTGTTGTGCAGATGTGGGCACTTGGTGGCTCGTGCTCAATGAGGCGCAATGCATGTGCTGGGCCGGTGAACTGGACTTCTTTCAGGTAGAACTGTTGTCTGGCAGGCTTTTGCAAGCGTCTCTGCGGCCTCTCTGGGAGAGAGCAGATATGATTCGTAGGACTACCTATCAGGAGTGTTGGCTGGGAGTGGATTTGAGTTTTTATATATGCCTGGCTCCCAAGGAAGCCCCGCCCAGGCAAGGCAGGAGCTAATGAGCAGGTCTGCAGGGCAGGGGTAAGGTAGGAGGGAGAGAGGATGTCTGGGGAAAGGAGTGTTGGGAATTTCCAGGGTCAAGAGAAGGAAATCAGCTCCTGGATGTCCTTATAGTCCTATAGTCCTATAGTTTGCGTTGCCTTTATTTGGAGACTACACACAGGAAAATTATTTTCCCACCCTCTGCCATGTTGTCGTGAACTGTTTGTCACAATCCTACCTAAAATGGGGTGTGTGTGTGTGTGTGTGTGTGTGTGTTTGTATGTGTGTGTATGTGTGTGTGTTTGTATGTGTATGTGTGTTTGTATGTGTGTGTGTATGTGTGTATGTGTGTGTGTTTGTGTGTGTGTGTGTGTGTGTGTGTGTATGTGTATGTGTGTGTGTTTGTATGTGTGTATGTGTATGTGCATGTACGTGTGTGTGTGTGTGTGTGTGTGTGTGTGTGTTTCTGTGAGTCTCTCTCTATTGTTTGTGTGTGTGTCTCTGTCTCTCTGTCTCTCTGTCTCTCTGTCTCTCTGTCTCTCTCTCTGTGTGTTTGTATGTGTGTGTGTGTACTTGTGTGTGTGTATGTGTTTGTGGGGTGTGTGTATATGTGTTTGTGTGTGTGTGTGTGTTGTGTGTGTGTGTGTTTGTTGTGTGTGTGTGTGTGTGTGTGTGTGTTCTGGAGGCGTGCAGGGTGGATGATTGCAGGGGAATGTTGTGTGTTTTGGGTGTTTAGAGGAGGATTCAGCCTTTGGATATCCTTATGGTTTTCATTTTCTTTTTTTTTTTTTTTTTTTCCGGAGCTGGGGACCGAACCCAGGGCCTTGCGCTTGCTAGGCAATTACTCTACCACTGAGCTAAATCCCCAACCCCGGTTTTCATTTTCTTTATTTGTGGAATCACACACAAGACAATTATTTTCCCATCCTAGCCACATTGTTGTGAACTCTTTGTCCCATTCCCACTGAGTAATTCTCTTCATTCACAAAGTAAAAATGGAAATTATCAAAGTGAAACTTTAGTTGTGCCTTGGAGGTCCAGCTTGGTACTTAATGCCAGTAAGTAAGATGTTTTTATGTGCCTATTTTTCTATTAGAAAACTGACCTCAAATTTGGTCGTACATAATGTCGTACAAATGGAGTACATAATTGATCTATGAAAATACATTAGTGATTGAATATTCGCCTAGCATGCTGGATGCCACTGGATCGGATCCTCAGAAATATATCAAAAAAGTATTTGTGTGAGTTCTTTAGAACATCCACAACCTGAGACTGTGGGAGACAATCACAGCAAGATTAGGAGTTCAAATGCAGCCTGCTACCTGAGGACAACTAGGCCAGTCTGGGTACATAGTGAAGTCAAGGCTAGCTTGAACTACTGAAGTCATGTGGTAGAAAAAAGTTCATCCTCACAAGTCCACACAGTTAGGAAAAAGACAGTTTCAAAATTAAATTCTTTGTTTGGAAAATGACAACTGACCTCAGATCTGGTTGATTTCCAAGTGGTATTTTTGAGCATTTTGCTATATTTATATGCATCTGACATTAAAGCCATTTTTTAGTCCCCCTCTCTTCATTCCCATTTTATAACTCATCCTCACACCTACTGGACAAACAGCTCAGGGACATAGTGTAGCTCCTTCTTCTGTCATATTTCCCATTTATTTATTTATTTATTTATTTACTTAATTACTTACTGTATTTAAGAGGCACAGACTAAGTCAGGCGAGTGTCTGGTGTCCTTGCTCTGTAGCCCTGCGCTCTGATGTCTGAAAGTACCACACCTTTTCATTTGCGCCTTCATTGAGTTTTCTAACCATTTATACGTTAGATCAATGCAACGATTACAAGAATATATTGATAACCACTGTCTTATTCAGTTTAGTGACAGGAAGAGAGTGGTGTCATGATTCTGTCTGCCCTGCTTGAGTAAGCATTTTTGAAAATTTCTCCCAGGGGCCTCCCCCTACATTTGCTCTCTTCTCCTTGGTTTTCCTGATGACATTCTAGTACACGTGTAAGATAGACTCTGGTATATCTCATGCCCCATTGCCCTGTCCTATTTTCTGGCTCTGTTCATTTTCTTAATTATGTGCCACCGCACTTTTAGGACTTTGAAAATAGTTTTAGTATTTCTTTTTCACACAGTCTGCCTGGTAACCAACTCAATTGGCCCAAAACACACAGTATAGCTGAGGGTAACCTTGAACCGAGTGACTTCTCTCCACCTCCCAAGGGCTGGATTACTTGTGCCAAGATATTTTCACCTCCGGCGATCTGGATTCAGAGTGGACCTTCCCACTTCAAATGATTCAATCAAGAAAAACCCCTCACAGGTGTACTTGACCCCTTGGTTTTCTGTCTATCTCAGATGGAGAGAAGCAGATAGCCAACAACACCCTCCAGGCACTTCTTGTGTCAAAAATTTTTACCTTCCAATTTTCTCATTCTTTAAAAAAAAAAAAACAAACCCAAAACCTGTGTTTATTTGTTCCTGTGTGTGTTAGCATGCCTCTGTTAGCATTCAAGAGCTTGGAGAGAAGAGGGTGTCAGATGGTCTGGACTTAGAATCACAGGTGTCAAGGGTCATGTGACTGCTGCAGACTTAGTACGTCCTTTTAAGGCAGTGGATCCCTGATGCTGTGACCCTTTAATACAGTTCCTCATGTTGTAGTGACCGCACCCCCAGACATAAAAATATTTTCATTTTACTCCATAACTGTAATTTTCTGACTGCTAGCACAGTAATATTAATATCTGATATGCAGGATATCTGGTAGGTGATCACCAGGCAGGATTCATTCAAGCCCTCAGATGGGCAGAGAGCCACAGGTGGAGAACCGTTCTTCTGAGTGCTGACCCTTCTCTCAGTCCCTCAGTCTTTGTTTTTCTTTGGCACATTGTCTCACATAGCCCAGGCTTTCCTCTGAATGTTCCGTGTAGGTGAGTGTGTGTGTGCAAACATTGGCCTTCAAGGGGGCTCTCAGGCAGGCACCGCCACACTGGGCTTTTTCTCATGTTCTTATGTGCTACCTTTTACAATTCAACAATTTGTTCCCACTTAGGAAGGGTCAGTGTAGCCTGTGTAGCCTTGGATCTTGTGCCTTCAGTGCCCCAGTTAAGAGCATGCACCACACACCCAGCACAAGCTAACCTCTTGATCCGAATGTAATGGATTATGTAAAGCCAAGAGATAGTGATTGAATCTCAGTTTTCATGTACAAAACCATGTTATATGTTATTAAAAAGTTTGCCTTTTCCACTGAACTCAGTCATCTTCAGTGGATGTGTGTGTGTGTGTGTGTGTGTGTGTGTGTGTGTGTGACTTCTCCCTTGTATGCGTAAGTACATTCCTTTGTTTTTAAAGAAATTGTTTGCAGCTACATGGGTAAGCATAGGCAATTTCTCACGTGACATTTTTTTAATATGGTTAATACTTATCATCATATATTTGATATTGGAATTGATGCCACATGATAAAATCTAAGTTGATGTATTTTTACTAGTTCTTGCCTTTGACATTTTATTTTACCTTAAATTAAAATTGACTTCTTTGTATTTTAATGTTTTGAGAGAAGAGAAGCAGGAGTTCAGGCTACAGTGGTGTGTTTGTGTTTGGGAATTGGTACATGAGAATGCATGCACTTGGAGGCTGGAGGAGGGCTCTGGATCCCTTGGGAATGGGGTAGCAGGCACTTCTTGAAGAGCATTCAGTGCCCTTAAAAGCTCTGTTCGCTCTCTTCCTAATTGTCCTTAATGAATTTATTTCTCCATTGTAAGAAGTGATTGTATCTATTCATTTACACAGAGAGTACGAGGTGGTGCTGTGATGTATAGATCATGGATGATTAAATGAAGCTGTTGTGTGGTATTTAAGAGACGCCTGCTCATACATGGGTTTAAGTCAATAGTTCTTTATTACTTGGCCTGAGACTACCCTGCACTCTCAGGATCCCTGTATAGCCCCAAGCCTTTCTCAGGATGAGATTTTAATCACATCACAAAAACTGCATCTTCCCTTGACATACTTCAGTGAACAAGAACATTTAGCTAGAAGCTGAATTACAGAAGCAAAAAAATGTGCCAGGAAATGTTGTGAGCCCTCAAAAGACCACCAAGGAACTGATTCCCATGAAATCTATTAAAGTTGAAGTTTGGTCCATACTCCCATCTCTGATGCAGCAGGACGGGAGCAGGCCTCTGCGAGCCCAGTTTCAGGCATTTATAGAGGAAGAAGAGGGTATTTAGCCTGGTACACATCTGATTGGGGGCCATTATGGCCTTCAACATAATTGGCTGGTGCTGTGAGCCAAACCATAAACTTAACTTCTGCTTTCCTTCTGATTGGTGGTTGTTAGGAAGTGAAGTGTCAGGGGGCAGGCTTGTAACCTGCAGGTGCAGGTTTGTTGGGGGATAACCTGGAAACTGGTGCTAGACACAGGTCTTGGGGGTTAGCCTGTAAAATGATGCTATGTAGTGGTCTGTTAGGTCAGCTTCTCTAAAATGGAGTGTGAACCCAAACAATCTGGTCTGTCAAAGACACATTCAGAGACTGTTCCAGAACAATAGACTTTGAGGGGTTAGGTTTTGGTTAGTGTTGCTATCTCCGTGTTGACTTTTAACACCTGAATGGTGGTGATTCCATCATGGAGTCAGTTGTGCTTAGGCCTGGGGACCTGCTACAGTGCTAATTAGCCTGCTTATCACCTCACAGTCAAATCATTTTGTGATGAAAACATTTCAAATTTCTTTTTAGTAATTCTGAAGTATAAACCACAGTTTTGTCTTGTTTGTTTTGTTCTTTTAAAACAGGGGTCGCTCTATGTTATTCTGGCCAGCCTGGAACTAAGTGGACCCAATGGCCTTGAACTCATAGTCTGCTGGTTAGCATCTGCCTCAGTGACTGCTGGGATTAAAACCCGCACTACCAATTTCCCCACACTACAGGATTACTAATGTGTAGCTGTTTTCGTCTCTCTCTCTCTTTCTCTTAAATTCCCCTTTCCACCCTTATCCATTTCGGTCTATAAATTTTATTGATTTATGAGTGAAGTTGGATGTGCAAACTTTGCTTTGGTATAGTCATTTTAAATTCGAGACTTGGAACTGTTGAGTTTTCTGTTGGAGAGCAAGCTTGAACACACAGAAATTGCTCCCTTCTGCCTCTCAAGTGCTGGGAACAAATAGTTCCTGGCAGCCTGCCTGGATATTTCTTTCTTAAGTAGATTTTCTGTTTGTTTCTTTGGTTTTGTTTTGTTTTTTTTAAAGACAGGGCTTCTCTGTGTATCCCTGCCTGTCCTGGAATTCCACTGGTAGACCAAGCTGTATGTTACAGAGATCTGTCTGCCTCTGCTTCCCCAGTGTACCGAAGGCTTCTTCTCCTTTTTCTTAAAAAAGATATTTATTTATTTTATGTATATGAGTACACTGCTGCTGTCTTCAGACACACCAGAAGAAGGTATTGGATCTCATTACAGACAGTTGTGAGCCACCATGTGGTTATTAGGATTTGAACTCAGGACCTCTGGAAGATCACTCCATTCTCTTAACCTCTGAGCCATCTCTCTAGTCCCCCTGCAATGCTTCTTAAGTATCTGTCCTAGTACTATGAGAGTAGGTCCTAAATGATGTGAACCTTCTTTCTTACTGCACTTAGTAAGTTGAACTTCTGAGCAAGTATCTGTCTAGTGGTATAAATGGTGGCTCCTGTGTTTGTTTTTTTCTCCCCCCATTTTCAACAGGTTCCATGGAGCCCAGGCTGGCCTTGAACTTGCTCTGTAATTGAGTCTGTGGTTTACGTTCTGCTCCTTTGGCCTTACCCTGAAATTACAGGTAAACACCACCACAACCAGCACACTTAAATCATCTCAAGTGTACTGCATGGAAAGGATCAGTTTGAAAACACTGACAGTGACCCATTTCAGCCTTTTTCCTACGCAGAGCCAATCAGTTGTCCTATCACACTGTATTGAACACTTTAACCTTTCCTGCTAAGTGCCATTATTTCCAGCATTATGTAAGCTGATATTTTCTGCTGCGAGAGAATTTCTTTGGTCTCTCTCGTCTGTTGCACAGATTTGTGGAGTCAGGGGCAATTTCACACAATGTATATTTCATTTTAGTTTGTTCATTTTTATTCTTCTTTTAGAGACCATAGCTCAACTGCAGTTGCCCTTTCGTCCTCATCCCACAGTCTCTCTCCCCCACCTCCTCCGCTCCCCTCCCTCACCTCCCTACAGAAAAGAGCAAGTCTCTCAGGGATGTCACCGGAACGTGGCATGAGGAGGTATATAGTAACACCTGGCACATGTCATCCCAAGCATAGCAAGGCAAACCAGGAAGAGGAAAAGGGTCCTGCAAGTAGGCAAAAAGAGTCAGGCCCAGCTCCAATTCCCACCCTTAGGATTCCCACAAGGAACCCAAGCCTCAGGTCACATCCCTACGGTCTCTCTGATCTCAGCTCCTATGAGTCTCAGTCAGTTGATTCTGTGGGCCATGTCTCATGTTGCCCCTGACCCCATGGTTCCTCTGTTCTTTCCTCCCTCAACAATTTATATTTTTAATATGCTACATCTACTAAAGCATTTGACACATGAAACTGATGCAAACAGTAGTAATTCATTTACCATATTTTTGTGAAATTTTCTCTCCAAACCTTTGCTTTATATCCCCTTCAAGTCTCTCTCAATCGTAAACTAGTAATTGTGTACATTTATTGGTACCGAGTGGTGCTTGGGTAGATATAGACAATATGAAATGATTAAATCAAGCTCATTGGCACACTTACCGCCTCACTTAAATCTTTTTGTCGTGAAAACATTTAAAATATCCTTTCACACCAGTTGTGGTGGAGCACGTCATTAAACTCAGTGTTGGGAGGCCAAAGCAGGAGGATCTTGGTGAACTTGGGGCCAGCCTGGTCTACGCTGAGAGACCCTATTCTCAACAAAACATAATGGAACACAATACTCGAAGAGACAATCTCCTTTGGTAATTCTGAAGTATTCACAGCACAATTATAAATGTGTAGCCATTTCTGGAAGATTAAAAACTCCCCCAAGGTGCGGAGGAAACTGACAAGGCTTAAGAGCTGCAGAAGAGTCACTAGTGTCCTTACAAGGCTGCTCCTAGACAGGTGCCCAGGACAGGGATGCTGTTGTCACTGCTGGAAGGCTCATGCAGGGGATTTGGTGGTACAGCTGCCAGAGTCAGCCATGCTCTTTTAAGTGACTCCAGTCTACTCATTGGCTCACCCAGCTGTATTCTGACGGAATCAGTTCTTTGAGCCATCATTTCCCTCCTAACCCAATGTCTTAGGGTTTTACTGCTCTGAACAGACACCATGACCAAGGCAACTTTTATAAGGACAGCATTTAATTGGGGCTGGCTTCCAGGTTCAGAGGTTCAGTCCATTATCATCAAGGTGGGAGCATGGCAGCATCCAGGCAGGCATGGTGCAGGAGGAGCTGAGAGTTCCACATCTTCATCTGAAGGCTGCTAGTGGAAGACTGACTTCCAGGCAGCTAGGATGAGGGCCTGATAGCCCACCCATAGTGACACACCTACTCCAACAAGGCCACAGCTCCAAATAGTGCCACTTCTTGGGCCGAGAATATACAAACCGTAACACCCGCTATGTTCTGCCTTCTGTTTTCTGTTTGTTATTGAAATTTTATTTATTTTTGTTTTATATGTATCAGTGTCTATTTATAAACCGTGTGCAGTGCCTAGGAAAGCCCTAAGAAGGTCTCGGATTCCCCAGATTTACAAATAGTTGTGAGCCACCATATAGGTGCTAGGATTTGAACTAGGGTTCTTTGGAAGAGCCGTCAATGCTCTTAGCCGCAAAGCCATCTCTGCAGCCCTGAAAAACTAATTTCCTAGTGGATTCTTTCTCCTTTGTAGTTATCTTCTTTTTCTGTAAACTTTATTTTCTCTTGTTTTTCTAATTGAGATCAAACATACATATTTATTCCCCTTAGCCTTTGGTGTGATGTTGACTTACATTACTGTCTCCCTAGTGTAGCCATTTATCCTCTTCAGCCCCGTGTTTCCTCATTCAGGGCAGTCTAACCAGAACAACGGTATACAACCTCTGTGCAGCCCCGAGGGCGGCTTACTGCCCTCTGTCTTCTGAAGGGTCCTACGCACTACTAATCTCGTGCCTTTTATCCTTGTTCCCGGTTGGAATCTGATCATTCCTCTTTTCCGAGATTAAAAACGTCAGACTTTATATACCCACCCTTCCCCCCATCAGCCCCCTCTCCATCTCGGACACTTTCATTTGGCATCCTGGAGTCCTAGCCAGAGAGCCCCATGCTTCGTCAACCTTTGCACCTTTATCTTTCCCTATTGTTGAAGCGGCTTCCTCTGAGTCTTTCCCTTCAGGTGTTCACGCTGGGGCTTGTGTTGCCTTCCGTGCCCCGTTACTTTTAGGTGTTTTTTTCCTGGTGCAGCCTCTGCTCTCTTTTCAGTTCCCCTAACCTCCAGGCAGTTCCTTGGTTACTTGTGGCCTTTGTTCTTCTATGTAGTCAGTACTACCGATGATTTCAAAATAAGATTATTCTTCCAAAAATAGGTACTTATATCCATTTTCAAACAATTCCATTCAACCTACATCTCATTTTTGTTGATCACATTTTGGTCATTACCCACAGTTGGGTATGGAACAGGCACCTCAGATTACACGCGTTCCCAATTGATCTCATTACTTTTTTAAAAATAAAAAATAAAAAATAAAAAATGCCCCCCCCCAATGTCTTTCCAATCTACTCACATAACAATTCTATCGTTTTGTGTGGGCGCTCAGCTCCCAAACCTTAAAGGTTAGCGTCTATTGCTTCTGTCATTATGGGCCCCCTGTCATCTTTCACACCAAGAAATCCTGTTTCCCCATCTTCAAAATATATCTAGGAAAATGTCACCTCACATCACTCCGAGTTCCACTACTTCCTCCAAGCCAGGGTCACTTCTCAGAAGGCTGTTGGCATTCGTGAGTGCAATGATTTTTAATTTACCTGTTCTCAACTGAATTCCAGTTTGGAATTGTGTACAGATGGAGCTTAATAAATATGGGGCCAATAAATAAGTTATTTATTATCATAATTTGTGTGTGTGTGTGTGTGAGAAAGAGAGAGAGAGAGAGAGAGAGAGAGAGAGAGAGAGAGAGAGAGAGAGTCTCCCATATCCAAGGCTGATCTTGATCTCAATATGTATCAGAGGATGCCCGTGAGCTTCTGAATCTCCTTTTCCAACCTCCCAAGTGCTGGGATTAAAGGGCATGAGGCGCTTCGTGTGGTTTCTCTTGTACTGGTGATTGGATCCAGGGCTTTGTGCACACCAGAGGAGCACTCTGCCAACCCTGCTACTTCCTCAGCCTCTATGATTCAGTTTTATCATCTGAGAACTCTCCTTCCTCCTCTCTAGGATAATCCTGCCCTTCCACCCTCTCCATGCCCACTCACTGCCCATATCACCACGGGTCCTAGCTCAATTTCATATTTCTGACTTATCTCACATAGGTTGTAGGTTTACGAGTGATTTCCCCAGTTCCGCAGTATTTCCATTTTAACTTTCCCCTAATCTGTTGTTAAACGCCTTCAGTGCTGCTGCATTTCAGTGTTGATACATTAAATGTTTAGAAGCCTCATAGAGCTTTGGTATTTCCACGGTTTCTCTCTTTCTCTTTTATGGCCTCCACCAAATCACATCTAGTACCCACTATAAACATGGGTAATAGATGTGACACATCCCCTTTCCTACTTTAATGTCCTCTCATCCTCCCCATCCCCTTCTCTAACCCATGGAGTCGATTTGATGCTGCCTGTTGTAATGGAGACTGATCTCAGTGGCTCTATCTTGTGCATGTCTTGTGCAGACAGTCATAGCTACAATGAGTTCATGAGTGCAGTGGCCACATCAGATGGATGAACTCAGCATTTTATAACACTCCTCTTCCTCCCCTCCTCCTACAGTTTTTACCGTTCTGTGATGTTCTCTATGCTTTTACCATGGTGGGTGTTGAGAGAGCAGCTGATACAGATGTGCCATTGGGGCTGAACACTTGGCAGCTACTTTTCTTAGCACAGTTGTGGGCTTTTGTGTTAACTGCTAATAGCAGACAGAAGCTTCCCTGGCTAAGGTCGAGGGTAGCACTAGTCTACATGCTTAAATACATATGCACAATACATACAACAACTTCCCATTTACCAATACTGCAGGATTATGTTCTACTCTAGGACCTATGACTTCCAAGCCATTGATTTTGATCAAATTTATGTGTACTCAATGCACGGATTCCCTCCTGTGGAAAGTCTCAAAGGCAATAAGAAATCAGATGTTTACCCCCATAGCCTTCTGAGTACTATTGCACCAGAGGGCATAGCTTGCCTGGCATGTGCTATGGCATGAAAAGTTTCCAACAGACTAATATCACGGTCAGCTTTTATACCCAACATCTACCCCAATCAGGGGCCAGAAATGGAGAGTGAATCCAGTTGTCGGCTAACTGGCTGACGGTCTCAGGCATTTTTGTACTGAGAATAAAAGATGTGGTGATTGGGTCCATTGCTATGGGGAGCTGAACATTCACCAACTGTTAAAGTGTGGGTGAGCAGCTGTGGAACTGCTTCAGGGTTAGATCTGCGTTCTTTTAGAGAGACAAGCTGCAAACCTTCTAAAGGGAGAGTGCTGTATATGTGCAGGGAGCTGTACATGTGTAAGAATTACAAATGTAGGAGGAGAAAGATGAATTCTTACTCACACTGTGTCCACCAAACCAAACCAACCCAAACCAAAAAAACCCAAAAAACCCCCAAAACCAAAACCAAACCAAACCAAAACAAAAAAACCCCAAACCAAACCAAATCAAACAAAAACAACAACAACAAAAAATCCAAAACAAAAAGATCACAAAACCAAAAAACAAACAAAACCAACCAAAGAAACAAAACCCACAAACAAAAACAAACAAACATTCTTATAAGCAGTGAGGTAATCCAACACAATGAAGGATGAAAACATTCGCAAAGAGGTAAAATGTATTAAAGTTACATCCATAACCAAGCCCAAGCCTGTGACTTTAAGGGAAAGTGCTTTCTAGCCCTGGCTGTCCTGGAATTCATTCTGTAGATCCAGCTGGCCTTGAACTCACAGAGACCCTCCTGCCTCTGCCTCCTCTGAGTGCTGGGATGAAGGGCGTTTAGCACCACCACCTGGCTAAGCAGAAGTTTTTTTTTTTTTGGTTCTTTTTTTTCCTGGAGCTGGGGACCGAACCCAGGGCCTTGCGCTTCCTAGGTAAGCGCTCTACCACTGAGCTAAATCCCCAGCCCCTAAGCAGAAGTTTTAAAATAAGGAAGCCAACATCCTAGTAGTTGAATACAGTTTTGAAGTGAGAATTTTTCTCACAGAAACATTAATAATAGAGCTCCGGAAGGAATTAATTATGTCACAACTACATCTTATAGCGTTACGATATTATAGATATGGCCACTTGGATGAAAAGTGTCCCCTTATAGGGCCATGCATTCACACATTTGCTTCCCTGTGGGTGGCACTACTTGAGGAGGTTTGGAACCTTTAGGAAGTAGAACCTCCCTGCAGGGAAGTCACTGGGGGTGGCTTTGAGGATCTTTAGCCTTCTGTCCTCTCTCTGCTTCCTGTGCGTGGATGTTAAGTTAAAGTAAATCCCTTAGGTGGCTTTGGGTCATGGTGTTTCATCACAGTGACGGAAAGGTAACTGATACAATGAGTCGTAAGAGGTAAACCGAGCACTGCAGTCATAAACCTGGTTGGATTTCAACATGAGGATGGATGAGGTACTCTGAGGCTGAGTCTTTTTTAGGACTTCAGGTGAGAGATATTTTTTAATAGCCACAGTCAACTATATTCAGCCAAGTCAAAAATAATGTCCTCGCAGACATATGACAATCAAACTATGCGACACGAAAACCCAACAAATACTTGAAGTAAACTGAAGCCGGATGTGGCTTTTTCAGATTTTACACACCCGTAACCCTGGGACTTGGGAGGCCAAAGTAGGAGGATGAGGTCTTTGGGACTAGCCTGGGCTAAACAAAAAATAGGCCAAGAATAAAGCATTTCGAACCCTCAACACTAAAACGTGCAACAGCCCCACATATAAAATAGTGAATTTTTTTTATTGGTTAGACAACCAGACAAAAAATGGTGAAACATTGGATCAATAAATTTAAAGTAATCGAATATTATGTTAGAGTAACTACATGTAGGATCAAGGGCTGGGGGAAAGACGGCGGACACCACATGCTCTACAACGGTGGCTAGAAACCTCAAGTCAGTCCAAGGGACATGCTAAGAAGATGGATGAAGTTTCAGACAGAACATGAGAAGGGAGAAGAAAGTTCCAGAAACTAAAAGGGAAGCCTGCTGGGAAAGGGCCCGGCCATAGGTGGAACTGAGAAGAGTGGTTTAAAAAACGGACTTTTATGTACTTATTTTTGGTCTGGACACTGATGAGCCTCCATTCAGTCCATTTTTATTTACATTTCTGGATTCCCAGCCAGTTTTCTGTTTCTTCTTCCACCAGTATCTGGAATGCAACATTGTGCTGGAGTCCACTGTACACTTAAGAATTATACAGTGGTTTATTTGTCTGTCGATTTCCACTCAGCCATTCCTATTTCAGGTTAAAATGAATATGGAATGAAACATTTTCAAACATAGAGAACTCAGAATTTATCACACGAACTCATGTTCGGGCTTACAGAACCAAGGCAGGAGAGACATAATGGAGATGTAACTTTTAAAGCCTATTTCTGGGGCAGCTGGGATGGGGTCGTGGGGGTAGAAGTATTCACTCCACAAAGCTTGACAGCCAGCAGCAATCCCCTGGGTCTGTAATAGAGGGAAAACTGACTCCTAAGTTGTCCTGTGATTTTCACAGGCGTGCTGTGGCAGACACTCGATGGCATGCATGATCCTGTGCTCACACAGGAATCACACACACTCACTTAACTGTACATCAGTGATGAACAATTTTAAAAAGCTGTATGTAAGAGCTACGATAACCTGAGGGCTCCATTTTCAAGGTGTGTCTGGGCTACAGAATGAGTTTAAAGCTAGGCAGGCAACTTAGGGAGAGAGACCCTGTCTCAAAATAAAAAGTAAGGAGAGAGCTAGGGATGGACTTGTAATAAAGGGCTTACCCAGTATGTGTGAGACCCTAGGTTAAATCTGCATCAATGCAAAAAGAAATTAAAAGCAGATAAGTAGCCTCAGCAAGATAAAAAAATGAGGTTAGCCCAAGAACAATGAGGGAGTTTGGTAAATGTAGGCTGGTAAATCAGAACGGCCTAAATCTGAACAGCTATGACTTTTGACTCACTTTTACCAGTGACATTTTATTTGATTATTTTATAAAACAAGATAACTATGGAAACTGTATACAAAACATTACAAATTAGGTTTATAGGAGAAAAAAAATCAGCTCAAAATTTAAAGCAAAAAAAAAAAAAGTGGGATAATAATGTAAACATTTTCTGCCAGTTTAGGTGAAATCTTGATGAACATTCTACAAAAAGAAACCCAAGCCTGACAGAGTGGCATAAACCTTTGATGCCAGCATTTTGGATGCAGAGGCAGGCAGATCTCTGTGAGTTCAAGGCCAGCCTCGGCTACATAGTTAGTTCTAAGAAAACCATAGATTTATAATGAGATCCTGAATAAAAACAAGCAAAACAAAGATAAAAAAAACAAAGAAGACAAAACAAATGCGTATCCCAGTGCATGCTGAAACCAGCCGGTAAAACTCGCCATAAGCCTCATCTGTAATGAAGGAACTGAAATGGAAGAGTACTCCAGTAGCTTTGGAGATGGCTTTTGAACCCTGTACATTCAAGTGAAGTAACCGTTATTGTTCATCATGGTACTGGGTAGTTTTCCAGGAGAGCAGCCGAAACAAGGAGGTAGATAAGTCGTGTGCAAATCCTTAAAAACTCATGAAAAAAACAAAACAAAACACTAAAGGACACCGAGAACATAAGACTACTAATTTCTTGGTTAGAGAAGAAACAGAGCATGTTGGGGGATTTACCAGTTAGATTTCTAGGAATATTTAGAGCCTTTGGGAAGAGTCCTTTGGGTCAGAAACACTTTTATTCTGACAACAGGCGACTAAGTGCCTTGCATCTAGGGGGTAGAGAAGCCCCTCACTTCTAGGACTCAAGGACTGGTGCAGGGCAGTTCAGTCATAGATCAGTCGCTTCCGGGCCTTGCAAGGGGGCCTTGGAGAGCATGAAGGGCGTGGCGAAGGCTGCTCTTGGGGACTCCGAAGAGATGCAGGCAGAGGCTGAAGTGGTGAGCCAGGGCAGGGCCCCAGCAGGTAGCTGTCCAGTTCCTCGATGGAGCTCTGCAAATATTGCTCTGCTCCAGTGGAAGGCACCAGAGGACATGGCTCTGGGACGCGGTCCTGAGACCAAGAACTGGACACCCCTGTGATGGAGGAAAGGCTCCCAGCAGCCTGACCAGCTGGAAGCTTAGCCCAGGGCTCCAGGAAGTCCAAGTCTGCATCCTCATCACAGACACCCTCTTGGTAGAAGTACTCACAGAGACTTTCTTGTTGCAGGCCAGCGAGGTGATCCTGGGACATGTCCTGGGGTGCGGCTCCCTGCGGGCTGGTGGCCACGAATCCAGGCTGTCCAAAATGGGTGGAGGCTTGGAGTTCCTCGGGAACCAGCAGGATGGTGTGTCCTTGGAGAGACACTTGCAGGACCGAGGTGGGCTCAGGCTCCAGCAGCAGGTCGACGCCGTCCAGGGGCAGCTGCAGGGCGCAGCCGGCAGCCAGGAACACCACGGAGGTGAGCGCGCTGCTGGCCGTCCCGGCGGGCTCTTCCAGCTCGGGCTGAGCCAGGGGCTCGGGGCGCGCGGGCTCCTGGTAGAGACGGCGGCGCTTGGCAGGGCTGGGTGCTGAAGGTTGCGGTGACCAGCAGGACTCCGGGTCGGCGCTGGGGCTGCGGGGTCTCAGGCGCAGCATGAGGACGACGCTGCGGGGCTGGAGAGGTGCGGACGCGGGGTGCAGCGCGGGCAGGTGCGACGGCGCGGGCGAAGCGGCTTCAATCGCCTGCTCTGGAGCCCTGCGCTTAGCCTAGTGGATATGGCGCACGCAAGGTGGGTTACTTACTAGATGCCAATCAACTTTCAAATGATGAACCGGAACACAAGACGGAAAAGGTCAGGCTAGGCTGCACCTTTGGAAGCCTGAGTCCAGGAGGCTCCGCCCAGGAGTGTCGGGCTAGCCAATAGACTTGGCTGTAGTTGGGAAATACATTTTTTGACCTATAGGAGGCAGAACTGGTTGCGCAGTTTGTCTCACCCGGAATAGAATTTTAAGGGGGCTCAAGACTAGAACCTCTATGGTTTCGGGCATTCTAAAAATCACCGAGAAACTTGCTCCCATCCCACCAAACCACACTCAGTTAAATGTCACGTGAATTGCTTTAGCGCCGTTTAGAGAATGGGTTCCTAGGTAGCCGGGGCGGACCTGAGATGTGACATACTCACACCTGAACACCCCCCCCCCCAATGACCTGCAGAGTGACACATGGACTCAAAACAAAGTAAGTCTGGTACAGAGAAGACTCAACAGAACTTTCCATGGCCTAACCCGATGAACTGAGTTTGGTCTCAGTCTTACATGGTGACACGCTGTGGCACACGCATTCACATAGTAAATAAACGTAATAAAAATTTAAAAAGAAAAATCAAAACTAAAAGTACACTTCTTGGGGGGTGGGAAAAGGGTATTTTGCATGCTATGCTTCCTGTACTTCTTATCTAGAAGAAGACTGTGACTTTGAACTTTAAACCCTCTGCCTCGGACTCCCAAGTACTGAGGTCATAGCCGTGCACCACAAGTGGGTTTATGCCATGCAGCCAGGGCCTTCTTGTACCACTCGCATGCTCTGTTCACGGAGGCCAGAAGAGGGCACGGGATCCCCTGTAATTGGAGCTACAGATAGTTGTGAGCCAAGGTGAGGGAGTTGGGAATCAAACTTGAGCCTTGTGGAATATCAGCAAGTACTCTTCATGGCTCAGCCATCTATTCCGCCCCTCCTCCCACCTGTAAAAACTGTATTATTATTATTATTATTATTATTATTATTATTATTATTTGTGTGTGTATGAATGTATATGTGAGTGGTTTTTTGCATCATTTCTACCCCCTTTTCTCCCTCATGTCTTTCTCAAATTTATGACCTCTTCTTTAGTTGTTACATCTCTCTCTCTCTCTCTCTCTCTCTCTCTCTCTCTCTCTCTCTGCTCATTTGTTTAGGACTGATCCCTTGGGTTTAGACAAACTACCTATGGGGTTCATACCTGAAGACTGATTCTCTCTCAGCAGCTAGTTACTTCCTCCCTTTCACCCCTCATCCACATTGACATGGCCTGTTCTCACTGTTCAGGCCTTGTTTAGGTGACCACAGTTTTTGAGATTTCCTGGGTGTATGGTTCTTGTCATATATAGAAGACACTATCTCATAGCAGATGGCCTGGTTCTCTGACTCTTTATCTATCTATCTATCTATCTATCTATCTATCTATCTATCTATCTATCTATCTATCTACGGCTAGGCAGTGTTTCACCATGTATTACTGGCTGGCCTGGAATTCATTATATAGACCATTCTGGCTGGCCTCAGCCCATACAGAGCCACAGCAGTCACAGAGATCTATTTACCTCTGAATCCTAAGTGCTGGCCTTAATGGTATGAACCACCAAACACACCTGACTCTTAGGATCTTTCTGTCCCTTCTTCCATGGTGTTCCCTGGCTTTTGTTGTGGAGTTGTACTATGTATCTCTCCTGAAAGGTGCATCTTTGATAAGGGGCAAGAGCTCCATTTATCTGTGGATGAAGGGTACGTATTTAGAATGCAGTCAGAAGTTATACTGCTAGGGAAGAGTGGCTGTCCGCTAGGTTATCTTCTCGGCACCATTAGCCATAGTTAGCTGGCAAGGTTTATAGTTCTAGACATGAATTTCCTCACATCGAACAGGCTTTAAGTGCAATTAGATGGCTGTTCATTGTTCCCAAGATACAAATACCATTATTATACTCACTGGGGCTACCTTGCCATGCTGGTCTTTGTTACGGTTCAGCTAGCTAGAACTACTGATTGCTTTTTTCCATTGGCATCTTGCACAGCACTTTTGCATGCTATGAAAGCCAGCCACGAAGAAGGAGGCTTCCAGGATAGTTCCAGCTCGATTCCTGTGTCTAAAGTATGTGGACATTTTTTTTTAGCAATCGTGTCTCCCCTTCAAGTTCTGGGAAGTAACCCAGGGCAGTAGAAACAGCCAATGTTATTTTGAGAGTTTCCTCCATTCCTCTCATCAACAATAAGGAAGGTTTCCTATGCTAGGGTTGGTCTGTGGCTGTCTGTAGGTACTCTTCTGGGCTGATTCAATCAACATCTGCTATTCAGGATTTAGGATATTCTGACCACTACAGGAATGAGACTGATCATTCATACCCAGAGAAGTGTAAATTCTTAGCCAACTATAGTAACTCATGCCTATAATCCCAAGGTGGAAGCTGTTGGCAGAACATTTATTAGACCTTTATTAGACTGTCAACTCTATAAGTTAAGAAAAGTCTATGATGACTATTGGTTGGTCTTGTGTGTGGTTTGAAGAAATTTAGTTTTTAATGTAGTTTAGATCATAAGTTTACATTCCGGTTCCCTGAATGCCTGAACCCTATGAGGTCAAGACATCTTTAGAGACAATTGACAGGGTAGTTAGATCCCTGGCAGAAATGTTAGGGAAAGGCAGGACAAAGGACTGAAAGGAGGAGGCATGGGGGTTGGGTAGCAAGGTCATGGCTCTTAGAGAACCGACTGCCTCCACTGCACTAAACTAGTGTAACTCCTAACAGCATTCTAAATATTTACCCTTATGCTCACAGATAAGAAGCGCAGACACTCATCAAAGAAACTTCTCTTGGCAACAGATAGAGATTGTTACAGAAACACAAAACCACACAAAAAGCAGAGAAGGAGTGAGCCTGCCGTGCCCACACAACTGATACACCTACAACCCATCCAGCTCTGGCACCTACAGCTTGGGGAACCCAGCAGAGGATGGAAAGATTGTAACAGTCGGAGGAGCAGGAAACGTGCTGTGAGAATGAGTTTCCTAGCAATCTCAGAGAAGCCGCAGCTGTGATCCCGCCACATCATGGCTGCCAAAACCGGAAGAAGCGCGCTGCCGATGGGTACGCTAACATGGAATGGGAAATGCCTTGCGGTCTCCCATCCTCAGGCAAAAGTTATAGTAACTAAGGAATGCTGGGAGTGGGAGAAAGTCTTCTCTGTGGATGAGCCCGCTAACTGGTTATCCAATACCAAGTGATCAACCCTGAAGTCAGACCTGTACATTGTGTTTATATATTTAGTCACATGTACATGGAGCTTGTGGAGGGGAAAGGGTATGACCAAAATATATTGTATGGAAAAAGTATAAAAATAAATTTACACATACCTTACTTGAATGATAATTGGAACAGAGTAACCATAGAACCTGAGGACAATTCCTGCTAAGATGGTTTAGTTGTTAATTCTTCCACCCATCAAAGAGGACAGGGATGTGGACAGTGCATCCCAGCATCCCTGTTGTATCAACCCTGGAATTGGACCACTTGTGAGGTTTGAATACTAGGAGTATGTCCTGAGTGTCAGATAGTATGCATTCCCTACAGTTTGGCTCTTACGTGTGTTTGGATCTTTGGAAACTAGGAAAGGGCAAATGCAAAATTCCCATGTGGAGCAGAAATCTAATCTCCCTTTAAGCCCCCTTTCCCCTTTTTTGTTTCAGAAAGAAATCAGACGACACAAAGAAAGCACTGATGACGTAGGCTCATCATTTTCCTGTCAGGTGTTACAGAGACTGAGGAGGAATTCAAAGATCCCAAGAGAAAAATAACTCTTTTAAAAAAATATTTTCTGTGGGTTGAACCGACCTCATACGTGCTACGAGGACACTTTTTTTTTTTTTAACTTACTACTGAGCTGTCTACCAAGCCCAGTGAGTTCATTTTAAAAACAGAAACGTTCAGAAAATGTGAATTTAATTAGTTATACCTTAATTCAGTGGGATGTAACAGACACATTTCCTATGATTAAACAGACCAGCTTGAAGGTGTAGGTTGTCAAAGGCAACAAAAGCAGCCCAGTGAGCAGCCTCACTCGCTACAAATAAATGGCTGTACATCCTGGGCGCAGTGAACAGTATGGAAAGTGACACTTTGAACGATGAAGCGAGAGGTGCAGAGGTTCTGTCACAATGCACAGAGGTCCCTAGCTAAAGCACACACAGGTGTAGATGTAACTGAGCCATTTCCAGACAGGAATGGAAGACTGATGGCACCACAGAGGCCATGGAGGAAAAAAAATCCTTGGAAGTTCTGTGGGCTCCGGGTGATAGGTAATGCTTGCTTATAATAGAAATACTCGTGAAGCTAACACAGGAGGATTGCAAGTTTAAAGCAAGCCTAGGATAGGGAAACACTGCCCCCCGCCCCCTAAAAAAAAAAACAGAAAAGAAAAAGAAAATTGTACTATTAAGAAGATACCCACGGGGGTTGGGGATTTAGCTCAGTGGTAGAGCCCTGGGTTCAGTCCCCAGCTCCGGAAAAAAACAAAAAAAACAAGGATGGACAGGGTGACTGAATGGAGCGAGAGGATGAAAACCAGGAGAGAAACTGGCAAAGGGTTTCCAGATTCAAGTAATAAATATGAATGTCGGATAGAGAAAACAAAAAGGCTAACATCTTGTTGATTTTTAGCTTCAGCAGTAACGATTTATTTCATTATAAAAACAGGCAAACTTGCCAAAAATAGACATTTAAACAGGAATGATATGCCCAAAAGCCAAACAGCAAACAAATAAAGAAAAACCAACCCCAAACAATACATGGCCCCTCCCTACAAAAGCACCACAGGGCGGGACAGACTGGTATGGAATTACAGAAAAATCCTTCGGAATAGCAGGAATGTGAAGAACCTTAGTCCTGCTGCCGAGAGTCACCACGGGGAAAAGAACACAGGTTCTGAGATGGCTCAGCAGTTAAGAGCACTAGCTGCTCTTCCAGAGGTCCTGAGTTTCAATTCCCAGCAACCACATGGTGGCTCACAACCATCTGTAATGGGATCTGATGCCCTCTTCCGGTGTGTCTGAAGACAGCAACACTGTATTCATATACTAAATAAATAAATCTTAAAAAAACTAAAACAAAACAAAAAACAGAAAAAAGGACATCACAGAAAGCCACACACATAGAAAATGGGTGTACAATTTAACATTTAAAGTCTCAAACTGTCTCCTCACTCATTTCCTCTTCCCACTCATCTGCTTCCAACTCTCCAAAAGACCATGTAAAATCTACAAAGGCCTGCAGCCCGACCCTGCTCTCATTTCTTATCTCGTCCTAGTTTTGTCATAACCTCAATGGCTCAGGATTCCACACAGTTCTCATGTGAAGACATCTAAATAGCCAAGCTTAAAATGTTAGTTCGTTTATTAAGTCAAACTTTTTTTTTTCCCTTTTCTTTTTTTCCGAGCTGGGGACCGAACCCAGGGCCTTGCGCTCGCTAGGCAAGCGCTCTACTGCTGAACTAAATCCCCAACCCTTAAGTCAAACTTTTAAAAAATATTTGTTGATTTATTTTATGTATATGATGCTCTATCTGCATGTACACCTGCAGGCCAGAAGAGGGCATCAGATCCCATTACAGATGGCTGTGAGCCACCATGAGAGTACTGGGAATTTAACTCGGGACCTCTGGAAGAGCAGCTAGTGCTCTTAACCACTGAGCCATCTCTGCAGCCCAAGCCAAATATTTTAATTAGTTTGGTTACTATTTTAATTAGTCTTTTTAGTTATACAACTAGACCAACACAGAAACCCTCTTTTATGATAAGAATCATTAAGAAGTAACTTTTTTTTTTTTTTTTTTTTTTCGGAGCTGGGGACGCGGAACCCAGGGCCTTGCGCTTGCTAGGCAAGCGCTCTACCACTGAGCTAAATCCCCAACCCCAAGAAGTAACTTCTTAAACAGGAAAAGGAGTACTGGCCAACCACGACTAAACAGATCTCTTAAGACAGGGCTGTCCTTCCCAAGCATGCTGTTCTGCCTAGACATATCTAATGCAGATCATTAAGGAAAAATTAAGGTTCCCGGGATTGGCCTGTGCCAATTTTCTCATTAAGACGGATCATTGATTATGGAAGAACCCAGGCATAGATTATCAAAGAAATCAATATTTTGTCGGACGTCAGATAAAATATGAACTATTTTATACATTAGTAAACAAAAAAATAAATTCAAGATCTCATAACTACTCCTATACAAATATAATCTTATAATTACCATAGCCCGAGAAGTATAAAATTCTTCAGAATATCATAAATTAAAAATATTCAGGAAGGCTAGAGAGGTGACTCAGCAGTTAAAAGCAGTTTCCGTTTTCCCCGGAAGTTTGGTTCCCAGCACCAACATGGAGGATCACAGATCTCTAAGTCTATGCAGACATTCTGACATTCTTTTGCTCCCTCTAGAGGCCCCCAACACAGATGAGAGCAACATACACACATGCAGGCAAAAACTCTCACACAAGAAATAAAAATGAACAAAACATAAAAATATACTAAAAAAAAATGAAATAAACCAAGAAAATACTTGTTTATTCTGGAACACCCCTGCTCATACCAAAACAAAACCAGCTAACCAACTACGATCACCCCCATCAAAACAAAAGTAAGCTCCCAAACCAAAAATTAAATGTCGAAAATATAAGTTATTTCCTCACTTAACAGTTAATAGAAAAAGAGAGAGCACTTTATAAAAACAAATTAAAAACAAACAAACAAACAAAATCCAAACCCAAACCAAACCCAAAATTCGAGTGGTAAAACTAGCTACTACAGTCAGCTCAAGCGAGTTTGGAGCCTTGATAAGGAAACGGTCCATAGTAAAGGACAGGCACAAAGTAGGAGAGATTAGGGCCAAACACTGCAAACTAATATAGCTAATGAATCGCAGAGGGGTGCGGGGTAGGGTGGACTTTTAAGGAAACACATTAGAGCTGAAATTTGAGGCACTATTTGGGATGTGCAAAACTACTTGAGAGTGACTTCTGCGTAGAAAAGGTCATACACAGTCAATTCAACGTCTGAAAGTTGGTGATTTTCAAACAGTCTGTTTAGGTGGCTACGATTTTTCGTTCAGACTTTTTTCCAGCCAACCGCGGATCCAATATTCTACATTCTGCCCACTTCAAAACCAAGAGTGCCATCCTAATCTTGTAGGCTCTGTAAGGCACACAATGGCTTTGGGAAACAGTTCTCTTCCAGGGCAGCAAGGACTGGCTCAGGGCAGTTCAGTCATAGATCAGTCGCTTCCGGGCCTTGCAAGGGGGCCTAGGAGAGCTTGGAGGGCGTGGCGAACGCTGCTCTTGGGAACTCAGAGGAGATGCAGGCAGAGGCTGCAGTGGTGAGCCAGGGCAGGGTCCCAGCAGGTAGCTGTCCAGTTCCTCGATGGAGTTCTGGTAATATTGCTCTGCTCCAGTGGAAGGCACCAGAAGACATGGCTCTGGGACTAAGTCCTGAGACCAAGGACTGGGCACCCCAGTGATGGAGGAAAGGCTCCCAGTAGCCTGACCAGCTGGAGGGCTAGCCCAGGACACCAAGATGTCCAAGTCTGCATCCTCATCACAGACACCCTCTTGGTAGAAGTACTCACAGAAGGCTTCTTGTTGCAGGCTGACGAGGTGATCCTGGGGCATGTCCTGGGGAGCGGCTCCTTGCGGGCTGGTGGCCACGAATCCAGGCTGTTCTGGCTGGGGTTCTGTCAGGAGTCCCTCGGGAACCAGGAGGATGGTGTGTCCTTGGAGCGACACTTGCAGGGCCGAGGTGGGCTCAGGCTCCAGCAGCAGGTCGACGCCGTCCAGGGGCAGCTGCAGGGCGCAGCCGGCAGCCAGGAACACCACGGAGGTGAGCGCGCTGCTGGCCGTCCCGGCGGGCTCTTCCAGCTCGGGCTGAGCCAGGGGCTCGGGGCGCGCGGGCTCCTGGTGGAGGCGGCGGCGCTTGGCAGGGCTGGGTGCTGATGCCTGTGGTGACCAGCAGGACGCGGGGTCAGCGCTGGGGCTGCGGGGCCTCAGGCGCAGCATGAGGACGGTGCTGCGGGGCTGGAGAGGTGCGGATGCGGGGTGCAGCGCGGGCAGGTGCGACGGCGCGGGCGGAGTGACTGCAATCGCGAGCTCTGGAGCCCTGCGCTTTCCTCACGCCGGATACACCCTAGCCGTCAATTACACCTCAAGAGATGCACCGGAAAGTGAGGTCGTGAAATGTCACACTAAGCTCCGCCCCTCTTGCCTCCATTTCGGAGGCCCCGCCCAGGAATGGCGTGCTAAGTTTTCCAATAGCCCAGGCTATGCTCCAGAAATACTTCTTTGGCCTGTAGGGGGCAGAATAACTTCCATGTTTTGATTTTTAATGACAGACTAGAATTTGAAGATGGCCGATGTTTGAATCGTAGAATTTGTTTCGAGTGGTTTTAGGGATTCGAAAGATCACCAAAGCAGGCACAGCCTCGTCTACATAGCTCCAGCACAGGCCGAGATTACATAGAGTCTTTCCCTTCATGTGTTGGAGAAAATGTCACTGTACATGTATCCTTGAATCGACAGGACAAAAGCGTGCGATCCCAGCATTGTGAGAGATAATGGAGGTGAAGCTCAAGTTTCAGTCTAGCCTAGGTCACATAGTGGGACGCCATTTTATTTTTTTTTTATTTATTTTTTTTTTTTCCGGAGCTGGGGACCGAACCCAGGGCCTTGCGCTTGCTAGGCAAGCGCTCTACCGCTGAGCTAAATCCCCAACCCCGGGACGCCATTTTAAATAACAAACAAGCATGCAGGTAAAAATCGATACATACAACATAAAAATTTAAAAAAGGCCTTTAAAAATCTCAACCAAAATGAATAAATGATGACGAAGTCATTTTCTGAGCACTCGAATTTCATGAGTACAACCCTAGACTCGACTTACAGCTTGGTGTGGATGGAACCCATTACTTCCTACATGGGTTCTAAGTATCACCTGGAACACATTTCTTGCCCCAAGGATAGTAAAATGCACAAGTCTTTCTCCAGTTCTAAGAATCCTGCATTTAAGATGCCCAATTGAAATATTCAGGTAGACATTTTCTGACGTTTTAGCGCTGTTTTAAAACTTAGGCTCAGTGTGGAGATGATCACCTGTAATCCCAGCCAGCACTGGGGAGGTGCAGGCAGGCATCTCGTCCTGCCTTGTCTCCAGACAGAGCTAGAGGTCAGTTTGAGTTGAATGAGGTCTTGTTTTGAGGGAAAACAAACAAAAAAGGAGCCATGGCTCTGTGGTTAAGAGCCCTGGCTGCTCTTCTAGAGGATGTGAGTTCACATTCCAGGACCCACAAGGCAGCTCCCAAGGGTCTGAAACTCCAGTTCCAGGGGCTCCAACACTCTCACATAGTCATATATGCGGGCAAACCAACAGTCCACCTCAGGGAGGTCACACAGACACACACACACACAGAGCCAGGTGGCAGTGTTGAACGCCTCAAACACCTTTAATTCCAACACTTGAGACGCAGAAGCAAGAGATTTCTGTGAGTCTGAGGTAAGCCTGGCTGACACTGTAAGTTCCAGGACTACATAGAAAGACCCACAAGAAAGCTACAAAAAGAAAAAAGAGAGTATCATCGAAAGCATTGAAAATTGAAACAATATTAATAAAAATTTAATATTCTATGTATATGGTCTACGTTCTATTTTTATTTCTATTTATTATTTATTTGTTTTGTTTGCTTTGGAAGCAGAATTTCACCAGACTCGGTATGTGGAGGAGAATGGCCTTGAACTTCTAATCCTCCTGCCTCCACCCCTATCACGTTGGGATCACAGGGGTGTCCCAACCTATCCAGTTTCCTTTGGACTGGAGATTGAACCCAGAGTTTATTGTAGGCTAAGGAAGTGTTCTACAGCTAAATAAATCTCCCTTCCTAACTGGTGCCTTTTCTAAAAAAATATACATTTCAATCCTCTAAATACGTGAAGCTCTGAATGGCGAAAGAAATTCAAAGTTAAACATCTAGTTTTCGTGACTGTGGGCATGTAATTAGAACATGCAGTATTAATTTAACCTAAAGACACATTATGTATGTCTGATAAACTCTTGTGAGATGCTCACTGGCACTTTGTGTGCCTTCCAAAGGTGTGCATTTCCCCCACCTTTTCTTTCCTTCTTTCTCTTCCCTCTCTTGTCCTCTTCTTTCCCCTCTGCCTCTTTTATTCATTACTAGGGATCAAACCTACAGCCTTTCACATTCCAGGCAACTGGTCTACCACTGAGCCACATCTCCAGCCCCTTTGCCCCCCTTTTCAAATAGTTTTTTTCCGTTAACATCCTTGCCAGCCGTGTATGTTTCTATTTTACTGCTGTACCTTCAACTCCGTTCCCCTTTAAAAAGCGTTTCATTTTCAGACAAGGTCCAGATAAATTATCAGGCCGGCCTTGAAATCGCTCTATAGAAAAGTTTGCCCTTGTGATTCTTTGACCTCGGTCTCCTGGGTAGCTGCTATTATGGGGCCTAACCCTCAGGCCTCCTTGACTCTCATCAATGTTATCCCCACTCCTTCTTCATTGGCTGTTGACTCTGGTATTATCCCAACTTGAAATTCTTCCCTAATTACAGTTTCTCACATCTTATTCTCAGAGCACGCTCTCGTAAGTTCCCAACTCAGTCTCTTAAACATGAAAGGTCTAGCACCAGTGTTTCACACTCTGTGACAGATTGAGCATGACTAACTTGTGGTTTTCCCATTTCTTTACATTAAAAATGATACCATCGGCTCTTCACTCCCTCCTTACCTGGGAATTCAACCCAATGAGCAGTTGTTGCAATTGCTGCCCTGTCCATAGGGCCATTTGATTTCTCGAGGACAGAATCCCTTAACAGAGTGAGGATTTAATTCAAAAAAGACATTTCAGTCTTGGATAAAAAAAATGGCACTTGTTGGTAATAATCAGTTACTTTCAACTCTCGTTGGCAAAGAGTCTAGACTATTCTTGGGTGATCTTTACACTACAATTTTCATTGCCATACTCTAAATAGTAGGCTACGGTTTAAGATGCACAGCCATGCTCACTGCTGATCTACTCCTAATACTAGCAAGGGGATAGAATAAGAAAATGTTGGAAGACAAAATGGGATCAACAAAAATACAGTGGTCTGTACTTTCCTGTTGCTGTGGTCAAATACCCAGACTAAAGCAGTTTAAGGGCGATAAAGTTTATTCTGGTTCACAGTTCAAGGGTGCATTATAGCATGGTAGGGGTGGTGAGGCCACTGGTGCTCAAAGCTACCAATCACACCACAACCAATCAGAAAAAAGAGCCGTGTGCTAGCACCCAGCTTACTTTCTTTTTCTCTTTTCTTTTTTTTTTTTTAAAACCTAGTTTAGGAATTTCAGCCTAAGAAATGGCACCACCTACAGTGGGCACATCTTCCCACTTAATTAGCATAATCAAGGTGATCTCCCACAGGCATGTTCAGAAGGGCCTTTTCCAGGTGACTCTGGATCTCATCAAGTTGATACTTGAGACAAACCATTGCAATGTTTGTTAATTGATGACGTGCAGATGTGGCACATATACACAGTGGAATTTTACTCCGTAAGAAGAAATGAAGTTATGAAATTTGAAGAAAATTTACAAGACTAACAAAATATCCCATGTTAAGTGAGATAACCTAGGTTTTTAAACAAGTAACCCTTGTTCTTTCTCCTTTGGAGATCTTAGTTCTAAGTTTTACATGCATATTTAGCAGAAGTAAGCTGTATGGAGGTCACAGAACAAGAAAAGGACCCGGGGAGGGGAAATAAGAAAATAAAATAAGGGCCTGGAGGGTAACAGAGCACATGTGATATGAAAATGGGAGAGGGAAATCTTTGGGTGTTTTAGAAGCTTTTACATCAGGATGGGGAGCAGGGAGATGATGGAGAGGAGGCCTTGGGAGTGGGTCAACCACAAGTTACTATGCTTGAAAATACCACAAAGAAACCTGTTCCATTGTAAATAATAATCATGATGATGGAACTGTGATTGGAAGGAACTGTAGCATCTTTTGAAACTCTACTGTCTCTTTTAGGGGCTGGGAATAAGTAAATTAGATTCTCACCACCAGCTTCTCATTCTGTGAACTTGGTAGGAGATCATTTAGATTGCTCATGAGGATTTAATCACAAGGGGAATTTTGGCTCTTTTAAGCATTGTTCAGGGAACTGAAAAAATTTGAGAGGGTACCAGTGAACTCCTTAGAGTCATAACTTCCCTCTTTGGGTAAAAACAAAAGGACAGTGCCTATTCTGGTCTAGAAATACACTGAGAAAGGCAAGTTTTTGAGATAGCGTCTGCCTCTATAGCCGAGGCTGACCTCCAATCCCCTCCTCTCAGCTGCCTACTTACTCGGATTACAGGTGCGAACTACTCCACCCAGCCTAAGGTACACTTAAGCGTCCAAGTCTATATGCAACTTGGCTTCTCCCCCACATTTAATTCTTAGGACCCCCCACATCACAGAGCTAGAGGAATATTTTCTGTCAGGAGCAAGGTAAAGAATAAAAAACTGAGACACTGGGAAAATGTGTGAATTATTTACCTGTCTGACACCTGTGCAGTTCCTTTCCTCCAGCCAAGAAGTGAAGTGGAATTTCTGGTCGTGTCCTATGATGCCGACTCATGAAGTGTTTTGTTGTGTCAAGACCTGTGAGAGGACACGTGATGTTTGGAGAGTGAGTAAGTGGGACTCAATGGACAGTGACAGGGGCTTGCATAGCGATCTGTGCAACTCTTCCTTGATCTCCTGTCTAAGCTGATCTTCCCTTCGTTGAGAGAGGCGAGGCAGAGACCTTCCACTGGCATTCTGGCTGGTCCTGGTTGCTCCTTCGGGCTTTTGCAGAGGTCTGGCTGTTTCTGCTGTATCATGCCACCGCTGCTGATACTTGTTTGGTATCCTGGTACTACTGAACTGGACTGGTGGCATTCTGACAATGGAGATTAAAATCACCCCCAAAACTACATGCCCTTTTCCTACTTACCATCTTTTCTCCCCTCACTTTGGGGTACAAAGGTGGTGGTCAAAGCATTTGAGAAACCTTATTAGAGTAGGTTTTGAAAAAAAAACTTAAGCCTAAAAAGAGACTAGACAAAGATAGCAGTGTTTAGTGTAGAAATAATAGCACACATATCATTTTTAGACAAGGTCTCACTGTGTAGCCCTGGCTGCTGTGGAATTTGCTATATAGACCAGGCTGTTCTTGGACTCACAGAAAACTGCCTGCCTCTGCCTCCTAAGTGCTGGGATTAAATGTGTGAGTTATTCTACTCAGTCCACCTGTATCATTTAATTATTTATATAGTTATTTAATGGGTATGTATGTGTGTCTGAATGTATGTTTGTGCACCGTGGGAGCGTAGTGCCAGTAGAGGCCAGAAGTGGGTTCCGGATCCCCTGGAACTGGAGTTACAGGCAATTGTGAAGCACCTGATGTGGGTGCTGGGCACTAAACCCGTGTCCTTTGGGAGAGCAGCAAGTGCTCTTAACTACTGAGCATGTCTCTGGCTCCAACACGCATTAATTTTACTGGAAATGTTTAATAATAGCTTTGAAGAGTCTTTGGCTTTTTAAATCTGTTCTTACCTTGTTTTATTATGGGAGAGAAATCTGTAAGTCCCTTTATGGGACCATTCAACCAGCTTTTGGTACCTAGAATGTATTAGTTTCAGCAAACTGGGTGAGTCAGTATAAGTCAGGAAATGCTGGTTCATTTGTGCCCCCAAAAGGTAAACTCTTACTGCAATGGGGCAGCACATGTTTGCAGTATGTAGCACATTGGAACTGGAGGCAGGAAATATATTAACAATTACTTATGCATGTCAAGTCTAGACCACCCTCGATTAAGAAAACCCTTCTATGAACATTGGCCATCTCTCTGTGCTTTGGAGAGCTTAGTCTTTAATTTAGTTTAAGTCCAAAGAATAAACTCCACAATTTCCTGACTCATGGGGTCAGGAAGTCTTCAGAGGCAGCAGACATTTAAGGTTCCTGGGAGAGTTAGTGATAAATGGTACAGGGACCAGATAAAGAAAAGAAAGAGAAAGGAGAGTTGATAAGGTGTGGAAGGAGAGACTGGAAGTGGAATGGGTGAGGGAGTTCTGGTGTAGGGAGGACAGGACAAGGATGGGAACTTTATTAGAGAATCTAGACAATTTTGTTATTGTCTTTGCCCCAATACTTTTTAATGAAGGTTTTTTGTTCTGTTCTCTCTCTCTCTCTCTCTCTCTCTCTCTCTCTCTCTCTCTCTCCCTCTCTCTCTCTCTCTCTCTCCCCTCCCCCTAGGGTTTCTCTGTGTAGTCCTGGGTATCCTGGAACTCGCTATGTAAACCAGGTTGGCTTTGAACTCAGGTCCAGCTGCCTCTGCCTCATGAGTGCTGGGATTCTGGGATTAAAGGCGTGTGTCTTCAAAGATGTTTTTGATTGAGAAGTTTCTGGAGGCCTGTGAGTACTCCATCTAAAATGGCCACCTTTGACCCTGTGAAGTCTCATTCCCATCCTTCTCTAAGGTACTTTACAACGATTTTCAAAGTTCAGTGCTCTGGACTGCAACCCCCAAGAGTTATTCTTGGCGAAACTGTGTCATTCAGAAAGGGACCCAAAATCATGACTGCATTTAGAATATGGATGTTAGGAAGCACTGTTCCTGAAAGAGGTGGGCTTATTGGAACAAGGGTCTCTGTAATGGCTAGCAGTGGCAGTCAAGTATATTAGCAGTGGTGGCCTCTGATATAGTTTTCCTAGAATACCAGAAAGGGCACTAAATGGAGTAGAAGCCAAACAGAATGGAAATGGAAGCAGGAAATAAATTCTGTTTTTATTGGTGACCCACATGGATAGTGTACCTGGTGCAAACTGCCAAATTTCCAGACTGTGAGACTGCCTCAGAGAGTGGATATACAAGGGAGGGTCTGCATGTTCAAAACCTTGTGCTTTTCTTTCTTTGGACATACTTTTAGGCCGTACAACAAAATGAAACATGAGAGGGAGAAAAGATGAAAGAAAAGATTCCATCACGGAAGGCAATCAGATCAATCTGATGATAAAAACAGAATAAATCTGCAAAGAACTCAAAGAGTTCAGTCCACCTGCTCAGGGGTCCACACTGGGCTATGAGAACCATCAGAAAAACTAAAGCAGATGATCTCCCCAGTGAGAAAGGACAGAGGCCACAGAGTGCTCTGACTTGGAGACGCTAGCCCTTTGATTGCATTTGATGATAAAGAAAATGAGAAACGTTGGTTGTGAAAACCGAGAAGACAAGCAAGTGTTCTGGGAATCTGGTAGCGTGAGGTCATTGGGAGTGGGTTGAGTTGACAGTGGCATATCCTATATGATTGGTATAGCTTGTGCTCCTCTTGGGAATGGTCCTTTCCAGTTGATCATGTGCAATAATTGGGAGACAAGATTAGGAAATCTGCAGCTACTGACCAAATTGTGATCAGTTTGACATCAGTTATAGCAGAGGCAATGGTTCAACGTCTGGAACTGTGGCTGAGTTTTATTGCCGACGATGGTCTACAATTACGTGTTTGTAACTTTAGTCTTTCACATGCTTTCGTCCTGTGGGGCTAACAGAAGATCTGCCTTGATAACCTCATGTACTTCAATCACCTTGGGCCCTTTCAGAGCTTTTTCTTTGTTTGTTTTCTCTGTGTACCCCTGACCATCCTGGAACTTAACTCCATAGACCAGACTGGCCTCCAACCCACAGAGATCTGTCTGCCTCTGCCTCCCAGGTGCTGGATTTATATACCACCAGCATCCAGTTCAGCCCAGCTCTCTTCTGAGCTTCTTGATGAAATGATGACTTCCGTACACCCCTTACTGTTTTGTTCTGTGGTCTCCATGGAGTCTCATCTGTATGATATAGTCTAATGTATTCCAGCCCTAGGTAGATACATCGTATCCTGACTATTTTCCTTTAACTTTTGGATCTCCTCTTCTGCTATCTGTCTATACATTCACAACATTTTTACTTAACCCAGGGTAGGGTATCCAGGTCTTCCCAGAGCAGCATGTAAGAATGTTAGCACCGTTTTAGAGGGTCCATGCACTAAGTCCTGTACTTCTAATAGATAGACCCTTCCTCGTTGTCCTCCATTACCTCTGTCCTACACCTACCTCTTAGTGTTTACTATTGAGTGAGTCCTACCACTCTCACAGTGTACATAGTTTCCTTCAATAGGTATACTCTGGGCATCTTCTGATTGGGTTACAATGTGTTAGATGTGGTTACTTGTGATGGAAAGGAGGCAAGACTCGATCTTGATGAAGTTGTATAGCATGTGCTTCCTTGGCAAGCTGAGGCATCTGCACCAGTAAGCAGGGAGGAATAGGCTATTTTTGCAGGCAAAGAGAATCAAGAGGGGCCTGGGATTTTAAGATGTGCCCGGTATCTTCACCCACTATTGAAGGGTCCGATCATTGTCGTGAAATCGTTGTTGTAGAAGCACCTAGTTCCCATGGAAACATTCACCCTGCTCTTCCACCCCTACAGTAAATTTTAGCCAGGTATTCATTTTCCCTCCACCTTTTAGCTCTAGGAGTCAACAGCTATTTGGATACTATTAGGCCGATTGCCCGGATACCATATTAGATTTTCATCAGTAAGTAACCAGTCCCCTTCTCTTCCTCAGATCTACAGTCCCAGAACCAGGCATTCCATTCCACAGTTTGTAACTATGTTTCCCCCATGTAGCCTGAGTGTGTCCTTGAACTTACCATGTCATCTTGAGTGTCCTTGTACTACTGGCCACTCTGCCTCGACATTCTAAGTGCTGGATTTATGAGTGAAAGCCGCTATGCTGGGAAAGTTATACCTCATAGAACTCCCCTGTGCTCCATGTTTTCAAATGGTGAAGGCACTGCCAAATGTGTTCCCTCCGTTTGGTTCCCAGTAAGTGTATCACAAAAATCTACTGTGTTGCTGTAGCATGCCACAGACTGCCCAAGCGCCATGATTTAAAGACTTTCATATGGAGACTTACATGCAGAAATATGAGTGGGAGGTGGAAGCGTTGACCTGGGAGGCAACTGAAACAAAGGCCTTCAGCCAACACATTGGGAGCTCTAGAACTGGACATCCCCATCTTGGTTTAGAACATATGGCAGGTTCTGTATATCTTGATTACTAATGGGAACAGACTGCCTCTGGAGACCGAGAAATGATTCCTGGAGATCAGCTGAGTCAACTTAGCTGTGGTAACTGGCTAGTTTTTGCCAGCCTGACACAAGGGGGGGACCTCAATGGGGGGGTTCTGCCTCCAACAGATTGATCTTTGGGCATATGTGTGGGGACATTTTCTTGATTATTGATTAATGTGGGATAGGAATATACATATTCTATCCCAGCCTCACTATTGTGTGATCTTTGGAAATTGACCTTTTGCAGTGCTTGACATTGTGTGTATATATGTGTGAGTGCATGCATGTGAGTGACCGTCGTTGTTGTTTGGACTGTCGGCATGTCACTGCACCACCAGTAGGTCCAGTGTTCAAAAAGAGCATTGGATCCTTTGGAACTGGAGTTACAGAGAGTGAGATGCTACATAGGTGCTAAGAGTGGACCTGGAAGAGAAGCTCTTTTTTTTTTTTTTTTTTTTTTTGGTCCCTCCATGTGTACTCATTGGTTGGTGGTTCAGTCCTGGGAGCTCTGGTGGGGTTTGGTTGGTTGATATTGTTGTTCTTCCTATGGTGTTGCATACCCCTTCAGCTCCTTCAGTCCTTTCTCTAACTCCTCCATTGGAGTTCCTTGTTCAGTCCAATGGTTGGCTTCAACCCAACCCAGTAGGGTTCTGGCAGAGCCTCTCAGTAGACACCCATATCTGGCCAACAAGCACTTCTTCTTCTTCTTCTTTTTTTAATCTTTATTACCTTGAGTATTTCTTATTTACATTTCGATTATTATTCCCCTTCCCGGTTTCCAGGCCAACATCCCCCTAACCCCTCCCCTCCCCTTCTATATGGGCTTCCCCTCCCCATCCTCCCCCCATTACCACCCTCCCCCCAACAATCACGTTCATTGGGGGTTCAGTCTTGGCAGGACCAAGGGCTTCCCCTTCCACTGGTGCTCTTACTAGGCTACCTTACATTGCTACCATGTATAGTCTTTGGCTTAGTCCCTGAGCCCATTGGTCAGTCCGAGCCCCTTCAAGCTCTTCCAGACCTTTCTCTGATTCCTTCAATGGGGGTACCGATCTCAGTTCAGTGGATTGCTGCTGGCATTCACCTACGTATTTGCTATATTCTGGGTGTGTCTCTCAGGAGAGCTCTACATCTGGTTCCTGTCGGCCTGCACTTGGAAGAGAAGCTCTTAACCCCTAAGCCATCCCTGCAGCCTCCAAAGCAGGTTGCTTTTAGAGAACATTTAATTAGAAGTTTTGAAATGGACATTGGTGAATGAGCATCAGTGAAGTGAATGTGTAAGAAAAACAAGCAGACTTTTGAAGAGGATGAAGGAGGAGCTTAACTGCAAGAGAGAAAATATATTACAATCAAGGCAACGGAAAGGCAAACAGCAGGAGACATAGGGGAGAGCTTCATTAAACAGGACTGCCATTTTCCTATTGTAGAGAGGTTCAAGGCCTGAAAGAGTGATTCCTTGTTTGTTTTTGCTTTTTTGGTTTTATTTTGGACAGAAACCTGAACATTCTTATTCCCATTCGCAGCCTATTCCTTAGCCCGAATTTTAGGAATTGAGAGTTTATGAAAGAATTAACCTGAAGATGTAGTTCACTGAGTCCCAGATGGCAGATTTCCGTGACTAAACATATCACTAAAGTGAGCAGATTATTCACCAAGACATGGCAGTACACACAGAGAGACTTCTCATCTTCATCAGCGAACAGCAGGAACGAATACTAACTCGAAGTAATGGAAGAATATAGATAAACCCGGCTAAAATAACACCAGTTCGTAGGTGCAACTGAAACATTTCCAGACAGAAACTAAGACCTACCACATAGGTCATGAACAAAAGAAGTCCCAAGACTTTTTTGGTAGGGTGGTCACATGTAGTGTTAAATGCCTGTAGTCTCAGCACTCCTGAAGATGAAGTGGAAGACAAGCCTGGGCCACACAAGGAAACTCTATTCATATAAAAACAAAAAATCGTAGAAGAGTAAGAAGACAAAAGAGGGGCCAGTGGGATGGCTCAGAGGGTGAAGGGGCTTGTGGCCAGACTTGACAGCCTGAGTTCAATTCATGGAACCCACAGGATGGGAAGAGAGAACAGACTCATGCTAATTGTCCTCTGACCTTCATATGTGTGCCAGGGCACTAGCATGCACCCAGAAATAAATCAAATGCATAAATGTAGTTTTTTTTTAAATTTAAAGCAAAGACACCCGAGGATAGAATGAAAGGATGGAGACCAAGAATAGGAAATGAAAGAAACCGGCAATGAACTTGAAGAATCTAAAATATAATTATCGATGTTTCTAAAAATTGCTCTATGCTGAGACTGGCTTTATTGGTGTTGCTTTAACTCCTTATAAGATATGGGACGGTTCAGGAGATGGTTCAGTGGTCAGGAACTGGCTGCTCTCATAGAGAACTATTTATTCCCAGCATCAAGCTCTCTATAGTTCTAACTCTGATTCCAGGGTTCCGGGGTATCCAATGTCCTCTTCTGGCCTACACAGGTCCCCGGATATTCACATGGTGCACAGATATACACAGGCAAACCACACACACACACACACACACACACACACACACACATACACACACGAGAGAGAGAGAGAGAGAGAGAGAGAGAGAGAGAGAGTAGCGATTTTAATATCAGAAGTGATGTGAATAGAAACAAACAAACAACCCCCAGCCCCAAACGCATGAACTTGCCAGGCATGGTAGCACCTGCCTTTAATCCCAGCACTTGAGAGACAGAGAGAGGCAGATCTCTGTGAGTTTGAGACTGACCTGATCTACCTCCATGGTCAGGAGAGACCCTGTCTCAAAAACCAAAACCAAAACCAAAACCAACCAACCAACCACTCCCTAGCTCAACCATTTCCCCAAGCCAACCCATCCCAGAGTAACTACAGTGTAAAGGAAAGTCTATGGGATGGGAGAGATGCAAAGGTCCTTAGGTGTGGTAAGAGCTGTCACCACCAAGCCACCACAGGAACTGATGAGAAAGACACTGTGGAACACCATGTAGAAGGTAAAAAATTCTACCAATTTAATAATGGACACCCTAAGGCAAGTCTTCAGTTATTTCTGCTTCCAACCATCTCTTCTCAAGTCTCTCAGAGAGCGTTTAATTTTTAAAGTCTTTTAGCCCCAACCCTGGTCTTATTTCTTCTCTTACCGTGTAGCTACGTGTATACCAACGATTCACAGGGCTTAACATAGCTCTTATATGAAGATACTCTAATACTCAAGCTGTTAAGCTGTAATTTAACTCAGATTATTTTTATCCAACATTTTGGCAAAGTCTTTGTACTTAACCAAAACCAAAACAGAAGCCAACATTTTTTTTAAAAGATTTATTTACTACATATAAGTACACTGTAGCTGTCTTCAGACACACCAGAAGAGGGCATCAGATCTCATTACAGATGGTTGTGAGCCACCATGGGGTTGCTGGGATTTTTACTCAGGACCGCTGAGCAATCTCTCCAGCCCCTCCAACATTTTTTTTTTTTTTTTTTTTTTTTTTACAATCAGAAACTTTATAAAGTAACATTCTCAGCAGGACAAAGACTATCAAATAGCTTTTTACAGAAAGACAATACTTTATAGTAAAATTTAAGTAAGTGCATTATTGCGTTACTTATAAGAATGTCCCAGTACCTAATTGGACTTAAATATCCAATAGAAAACGTTCAGGATCTTTTTATGATCTTTCTTCCAGCCAATCGCAGATCCAATATTCTACATTCTGCCCACTTCAAAACCAAGAGTGCCATCCTAACCTTGTAGGCTCTGTAAAGGCACACAATGGCTTTGGGAAACAGTTCTCTTCCAGGGCAGCAAGGACTGGCTCAGGGCAGTTCAGTCATAGATCAGTCGCTTCCGGGCCTTGCAAGGGGGCCTTGGAGATCTTGGAGGGCATGGTGAACGCTGCTCTTGGGAACTCAGAGGAGATGCAGGCAGAGGCTGCAATGGTGAGCCAGGGCAGGGCCCCAGCAGGTAGCTGTCCAGTTCCTCGATGGAGCTCTGGTAATATTGCTCTGCTCCAGTGGAAGGCACCAGAAGACATGGCTCTGGGACGCCGCCCTGAGACCAAGGACTGAGCACCCCAGTGATGCAGGAAAGGCTCCCAGCAGCCTGACCAGCTGGAGGGCTAGCCCAGGACCCCAAGATGTCCAAGTCTGCATCCTCATCACAGACACCCTCTTGGTAGAAGTACTCACAGAAGGCTTCTTGCTGGAAGCCGAGGAGGTGATCCTGGGGCATGTCCTGGGGAGCGGCTCCTTGCGGGCTGGTGGCCACGAATCCAGGCTGTTCTGGCTGGGGTTCTGTCAGGAGTCCCTCGGGAACCAGGAGGATGGTGTGTCCTTGGAGCGACACTTGCAGGGCCGAGGTGGGCTCAGGCTCCAGCAGCAGGTCGACGCCGTCCAGGGGCAGCTGCAGGGCGCAGCCGGCAGCCAGGAACACCACGGAGGTGAGCGCGCTGCTGGCCGTCCCGGCGGGCTCTTCCAGCTCGGGCTGAGCCAGGGGCTCGGGGCGCGCGGGCTCCTGGTGGAGGCGGCGGCGCTTGGCAGGGCTGGGTGCTGATGCCTGTGGTGACCAGCAGGACGCGGGGTCAGCGCTGGGGCTGCGGGGCCTCAGGCGCAGCATGAGGACGGTGCTGCGGGGCTGGAGAGGTGCGGATGCGGGGTGCAGCGCGGGCAGGTGCGATAGCGCGGGCAGGTGCGATGGCGCGGGCGGAGTGGCTGCAATCTCGTGCTCTGGAGCCCTGCGCTTTCCTCACGCCGGATATACCCTGGATGTCATTTATAATTTCGGAGATGCGCGGGAAACCACGTCGAATCGGGAAATGTCACACTAAGTCCCGCCCCCTCCAGGCTCCGCCCAGGAGCGTCGAGTTGACCAATGGCCATGGCTGTAGTTTGTAGGTCAGTGCGAGGAAATGGGTTCCTTTCACAGCATGGGCAGCCATTTGGTTTGTAGGCCTTTACTTCCGCTTTGGATTGTGGGCCTTGTATGCGTTCCTCAGACTGTATCTGTAATGGATAACAGCTCAAGTCTCGCGAGTGGAATGCCATATCAGGACACTGAGGCGTAATTCCGGATTGAGGGATAGTGCCGGAAGTTTTGCATGTAACCCTAAGACTTCCGATCTTTAAATGATCATTCAGTCATCTTCCAGGAATGGTGAAACAGAATGTAAAGTTAACATGTTCTGTGGTTGTTATTGTTATTATTATTATTGTTGTTGTTGTTGTTGTTGTTATTATTATTATTATTATTGTGAGCCGGCATTGTAAGCATTATACTGTCAGCTGAAATATGAGCAATTGAATTAGATGTTAATCACAACTCGGAAGTTTATCGTCTTATCTGTTTTTAGTCGTTTATGTAGTTGAAAAGTCATGTCAAAATGTTACCAAATTCTCTAGGATTCAGTCTCTAGCTAGACTAGGTACGGCATTTAAACGTTGATGAAGCTGATCCTGCCCCACGCATTCATCTAAGCTGCAGCTTCCAGTCCTATTTGGCACATCAAGGTGGCTCGGAATGTTAACTGGGTAAAAGAGCCCATCGCTGATTTTTAGAATAGCTAAGTGTTTAAATGCCAAGTGACGACAACAAAGTAGTTCCTCTTATGCTCGCCGTTTAGCCATGTGCTTTTTCAGCCTGGAGGTAATTATTATAACAGAATAACTTGTTTATTTAAAAGAAAATCATGTGCATATTATTCATACTCCCTTAGATTTTTAAGGGCCATATAAAATTTCATCCTATTTAAATCCCGTCTCTCTCCTTTTTTTAAAATGGTGGAGTCTGTCTATGTAGTCCAGATTAACTTGAACGAAAGCTCCTCCTGCTGCTCCTCCGAGATGATAAACTTTGTGACGCCATGCTTCATGTAAGTCATTTAAGTCTGTGGACTGCCCGTGGTCATACTGGAACCCTCTTGTGCAGGCTCTTTGATATTAATGCTATGAAGGGAATTAAAAACTCTAGTAGCCTTTGTCCTGAACTATTCAGGACATGCTGGCCTTCAGTCTAGATATGCTCCTGCTGAATTTCCGGTAATTTCTGCCTGTTAGGTGGAAAGTTTTTCCAAGGAACTGGGGCCTACGGACTATTCTGGGAGGCCACTTCGGGCTCATGGAGGGTTTCAAAGGTCCTGGTCAGAACCTGAAATTCCAGAAACTTCTTCCCTGGGGCAAGGAGTGTTGCTCACTGCACTCTGGCTCCCAAGTAACCGAAGCAACCTCTGAGCTCTAGGCTGAGAGTGTCGGTGGGACAAAGCTTGCTTTTGGGTCCTGGAGAGGTCTGTCTGTGACCTTGATCAGTCCAAGGATCTAAGAAACGAAGATTCCTGAATAGGTGCTACTGAAGGTGGAGACGAGTCGTGGAGTAAGGGCAGACGGATTATCACAGAGCGGGGCAGCACGCGGGGAGGGTCTCAGGGTTGAGTGGGTGGCACCAATATCTGTTGTTTGCTTGGTCTCAGGAGCTTATCTGGCACAAAATCAGAATGTGATCCGAAGACGGGGACAGAAGCAAATTAGCAGGGATCTTGGTTTCCAGTCCTCTACCAGTTTCTAATTGGGCAATCCTGGGCAAGTTGTTTCACCTTTCCTAGGCTTCCGTTTTCTCACATGTATATGGCGGAAATGCTACCCTGCGGTCCAGGGTGGTGTAGGGTGCTGTGTGCAATGTTTACGGAATGTAGTGAACGTGTATTGTATATTAGCTATTTGCTGCAAGATTTATAATAGAGGTCTCTTACTTGTACTGCCAGGCTTGCCCTCCTCATTCCTCCGCATGGTACAGCAAATGCTTAGAGAACAGTAAGAAAGTCACTGCATCCTAAAGGGATGTCTGAGCCGCGAGGAAGCAGCTTCTAAGTGTTTTCATGGTGCCGTATCCACACGGTCCAGGATTGGCTGGGCTTGGCTTCTAATTTGATGTTCTACATCTTATCTGATCTTACCCTCCTCCTTAAATGGTCCAAAGAAGTTGGACTTCGTGGTAAGGTCTTTAATCGCCTCCCTCACTTGGGGGTTTAAGAGACAGGTGAATCTCTGAGCTACAGAGTGAGACCCCGGTTTCAAAACAGAAAAGGAAAAAAGAAAAGTGCCCAAAGGTTGTAGGGGGGATGGTTAGGAATGCTCACTGGTATCAAGCTAATCAGTACAAGATACCTAAAGTTCTGTGTGGACCAAATTGGCAAAAATGACAGGTAATTAGGTGTACACAGCTGGGCCTCACTGAGGGAAGGAAGCCCAGGATGGGATTTGGGTACAGGAGACTGGTTACAAGGAAGACACGAATAAATGCAATTCGAGTTTCTTGAGCCTTGGGTGTGGAGACTGATGCCACCAACGACTTGGGACCCCCTTGGTGCTCTTAACACTGGCCATTTCTTTATCCCTCATTTTAGTTTCCTTACTTTGACACCATCTCATATACTCAGGCTGTCCTTGAACTCTCGTGTAGCAGAAGCTGACCTCCAACTCCAGTTTTCCCTTCCACCTCCCAAGTGCTGGGATTATGGATCTATGCTACTATGTCCAGATGATTTGACCATTCGCTCATCCACTTTAATACAGAATTAAATGGCTTAAATTGCTATTTATTTTTAGCCACTTGAGTAATAACTGCATTTCAAAAACAATCCAAATTGTGAGATCAGAGCCTCTGGTCAGCTACTAGTGAGCTAAGAGTTGGGGCAGTGAGCCCATTTTACCAAGTGTTTACAATGGTTCTCTCACTGGAATGGTGATATAATTGTGAGCATTTTTCTGCCACGTCAGCGCTTGCCACCATTTTGTATTGCTACCTTCAAACACACGATCTCCCCTGTCTTATTCCAGAGGCCATTTTAACATGCACCGTTGACATCTAGATTTCGATTGTTTGGTGTAAGAAAAGGCAACTTTAAAAGTCACTTGTATATTCATTTCTTGGCCTCTGATGGGACACTGAAAGCTGAGCTGTCTGCTGGCCTTGTGGTAATCCTGGAAATTGTGGCATATTACGGTAGGCCACCTTTATGGCTTGACATCACTGAATGCTCTAGTCTTGTTGATGTTGTTTGAGGATGAGCTGTGATGATGGCCAAGGTGACCACTGAACATTAATCCTGTGTTATTTTAAGGCTGCCAAACTGATTTGGCCTTAAACCTGGGGATGAAGGCAAAGAGCAGATTGTTACAAGTCCTCGGCGGGGAGTCAAACCCAGAGCTTTGTTGTTATCATCGAAACCGAATGATTTCTGCTTTTGTCTTCAGCCATCCTGTGAAGAATCACTGGTTTCTAGTTCTCTTCCGGGTTGTGCAACTGTGTCGTTTGCAGTGGTGACCGTTCCCCTCCTCATCAAGTTCTACACCCGAGGTCGCTTTCCCTTGTCTGATTCTCTCCACAGGCACCATCACGGCAAGATGAATACTGACCAGAAATGGTGGCTTCTTTCTGTTCTAGGCTTTGTGAGAGTGCTGTTCACCTTTGTCAGCTAAGCCTGCTGGCCCCATCGCCCAGAAATAAACAGGTAAAAGAAATGTGTTCTTCTGCCTTTTTAGGAAAGCATTTTCAAACTTATACAATCATTGCCAAGACTCACCTCGCGTCTTTTATCATCATCATTGTCATCTTGTTCATTGGCTTTGCCATTCTGCCTCTTAGGAAGATTGTCCGTTTGTCTGTCTGCCTGCTATTGCAGTGAAGAAACTCAATGTTCCTGCAGTTCTCCGAAGTCTTGGCTTCTTTGCAAATCTTCCCTTATTTCCTTCTCATTTCTTTCAGGACGAGAACCCCATACTCTGCCAGTTTGTTTACCAGTTGATCCATTCATATAACTCATACAGATTAGTTCAGACTTGATAGATTTTTTTTTTTTATCATCACAACCAACTTAGTAAAAAGTTTCAATAGATTTTTATTATCGTGACCAACTTGGTAAAAAGTTTCAAGATTTATCTGCATTTTTCCTGCTTCTGACTGAAGGACCACAGTTCAATTGCTGTGTTCAAAATGTACTTGGACTCATGCTTCTCTTTGGTGAGGTCATTTCACTGCACAGAAATATTGCTTGATTCATTCACGTTTATATTCAGTTTTATCTTTCTTCTGATTCTCCTCCCCGCTTTCTCTCCCTCTCCCTCTCCCTTTCCCTCCCCCCTCCCCCCCTCTCTGTGTGTGTGTAAGTTCGTGAGTTGTGTGAGTGTGTACTTGGAACACATGTGGCAGTCAGAGAAGACACAGGTGAGAGGATGTTTCTGACGCCATGAAGAGAAAAGTCACCAAAGAGCTCTCCTGAGGTTCCTGCGGCCTCTTGCTGCTTCTGCAGACTCAGGACGATTGGCAGAGTGATGTCAGCTGATACAGACCTATGTAAAGTTTTGCTAAGACAGCCTCATATGCTGAGGCAAGGCCTGTGGAGGACACATGATGTTTCTTGGTCTTGAGTCTTCCCTGATCTCTGCTTCATTGAGCAGAACTTTTCCTGGGGTCCCCGGTGGTCCTGGTCCCCCCTGATGCTCGTCTGAGGCCTGGCTGTCTCTGCTAGGTTGCGCCACCAATGCTGATTTGCGTTTGCTATCCCAACCCCACCGAGCTGGACTGCTGCTGTGTCCGTGAAGTGTTTGTGAGTAGATGGAGCTGCTGCTGCTGACCTGTGAACCAAACTGCTGATTTCCAGACAAGATAGATGGGATTCGCTCTAAAGAACAATGTCTAAACAGGTCCACTTCCCCTGTATCCTAATAATCTTTCTTCTCCACTTTCTCTGGTGGGTGGTGGGCTAGAAGGGAGGTTACAGTGTTTGAGGACTGTTATTAAAATTAGGGTCGAAGAAAAGTGAAAGATGATAGGTGTGTGAATTCGGCCCCCTCACCATCTCCATGGCCCTAGTTGTACAGCTGTAAAATGTGCCATTAGGTTCTGTTTGCTAATGTATTCACAATTTAACCTCACCTTGACATGATCTGAAGGACTGCGTTTCTCTCATTTTAAGACAGGGTCTCATTATGGAGCCCTGGGTTCTTTGAACTCACTCTATAGACCCGGATGTCCTCAAACACGGAGATCCTCCTCCCTCTGCCTCCCAAGTGCTGGTCCCTGGTCTGTAATAATTTAAAATTTACTTTCAAGTTTGGTATTGATGTTAGATTTGCTATGTAAGAATAACCTGGGAACATGGAAATCTGCACACTGGAACAGTTTAAACGGTGTCGTGTAAAACTGTGGGCCTGGTACTGTCCGCCTGGACAGATATACTTCTTGGCTAATCATAGATTTTAGATTCTGTTTCGTTGTTTCTAGTCTTTTGAGTTGCGTTTTTAAGCACTATGATTTTTTTTTTCATGCGGCTCTGAAGACATTTCAGTAAAGGTGTTCTCATAGTGTTAGTGATCTTTTCTGTATCTGAGGTTATCAATCTGCCGCCATCTCGTAACGTCTGTTATCTGCGTGTCATCTTTTCTGTTTTTGGCTTTTCAAGACAGAATTTCTTTGTATAACCTGGGCTGTCCTGGAACTAGCTCGGTAGACCAGGCTGGGATTGAATTCACAGAGACCCACTTGCCTTTCTGTGTTTTCTCCATTCATTGTATTAACCCAGAGTCAAACTGCTTGGGCTTAAATCACAGCTGTGCCACTTACTGGCCGTATCCCTAGCCCATGTCCCTGTGCTGCCTCCAACGTACGCCCCCCTTTGTCCCCGGCCACCCTTCCCTCTTGTCCCTATGAGAAAAGGGAACCGCAGTTGAGAGACTGCCTCCGTCAGATTGTTCTGTGGGCATGTCTGTGGGCATTTTCTTGATTGATATTGTTGTGGGAGAGCCCAGCTCCTTGTGGCTGGTACTTCACCTGGACAGCTGGTACTGGGTTGTATAAAAAAGGCAGCTGAGCCAGCCATAGGAAGCCACGCCCATAAGCAGAGCTTCTCCATGGCCTGTGCATCAGTTCCTGCCTCCAGGTTCCTGCCTGAACTCCTGCCCTGGCTTCCCCTGGTGGAGGACTCTAAAGAATAAGTTAATAAACTGTTTCCTCTGCCAGTTTGTTTTGATCAGTGTTTATCACAGCAACGAAGGGAGAAAAGTAATACAGACATTTGTGCGCAGTGTGGGGCGTTGCTGCGATGAGTCTGACCATGTTTCTTTTGGGAAGGATGGTGAAATCATTTGGAACTTTGGGCTGCAACATCTATTGAATGCTTGGGGCTTAAAGAGCTCTTATGGGCACTTCCCATACCCATAATTCTGAGAGCTCCCCATGATGGTGAAATGCAAAGTATAAGGTGAAATAAACTCGTTCTTTCCCAAGCTGGTTTTAGCCAGTGTTTTATCATAGCAGCAAAAAGCAAACCAGGACAGTGTGTTTAAGGGCTCAGTGTCTGGGCCCTGCTTTCTGCTCTGTTGATCTGCCTGCTGTTTCTCTGATACCCCCAGCTCCATTAATGCAGTAGTACCATAAGGCTGAAAGCCAACCTGTTAGACCTTCAGCGTTGCTCTGCCTTCCCATTGTGATGGTTATTCTAGGTCTTTTGCCTCCCCGTATACATCTTCAGATCTACTTGTTAGTATCTGTCGAATCTATAGGTCAAAGTACTGCATCTTCTTAAGCACAGGATAGTGAGGGCTACACAGAGAAACGGTGTCTCTAAAAAACTAAGAAATAAACAAACAAAAAGGAAAGTAGGGAAGACAGAAAGAAAGCACAAGAACCACATACAGATACCAAGATACACAGTCTCATCCATAGACAACTCATACAAACAAGATAGAAGACCATATTTTATAAGCAAAGGACCTACAAAGCAACAACCACCACAAGCCTGAACAACACACACACACACACACACACACACACAGACACACACACAAACACATACATACACACACAAACACAGACACATACACACAAACACACAGACACACACATACACAGACACACACACACACACAGACACACACAACACACACACACACACACACACACACAGACACACACACACACACACACAAACACACAAACACACACACCAACACACACACACACACACACACAGAGACATACACAAACACAGACACATACACACAAACACACACAGACACACACATACACACACACACAAACACACAGACACACAGACACATGCGCACACACACACACACACACACACACACACACACACACACACACACCCTCCCTCTACAATCACCATTGAGTTCACTTTGTGCTGTCCATTTACTGCTGGGTATGGGTCTTGCTCTCATGTACGGTTTGTATACCCAGCGAAATCCCTTTGGAAAAAACTAATTTTCCCCTTTCAAGTGGTTCTCCACTAGAGATAGCTCCTAGGTCAGGATGGCAGCTTTTGCCCACTTTGTGGGGCCTGTCTTTATGTTTCATATGTGATCTGCTCCTTCTGATCTCTGTGTGATCTCCTGCCATGTGGAGTTTGCTGGCAAGTTACATATTATGGGCTGTCGTCCTTGCTAATCTTTTCTTCAATACTTTGCCTCTTTCTCCTTAGACTATGTTTCTTTTGTTGTACAAGAAAAGAAATTATCACTTTCCTCAATAGGATTTTCTTGAGAAAATTAAAGATATTTATTTTAATAACTTAGCTGAGCTCTCCATTAGTGAGAGTGTACCACACATCAGGGTTGTCTTTAGATTTCTCTTTTTGTTTGTTTTGAGACAGGGTCTCACTCTGTAGCCTTGGCTGGCTTGGAAGTCATCATGTAGGCCAAGCTGGCCTCAAGCTCACAGGGATCTGCCTGCCTCTGCCTCCTGAGTGCAGGGATTAAAGGTGGGAACCATCACGTGCAGCCTGGTATTGTTTTGTTGTTGTTTTTAAGTAATCATACCAAAAAATATCATCTGCCTGTACATTGGTACATGCTTGCAGCCTGCAGAGGCCAGAAGAGGGAATTTGGTCCTCTGGAATTGGAATTACAGAGGGTTGTGAGCCACCATGTAGGTGCCAGGAACCAAACCTGAGTCCTGTAGAAGAGCAGCCAGTGAGTGCTCTTAACTCCTCAGCCATCTTTCCAGGCCCAGTACTTAGTATCTTCACAATTTTGTGTCTTTTTCTCTTCTCTTCCCTCCCCCTTCCCCTCCCTTCCCCTTCCTTTCTCTTCCCCTCCCCTTCCCCTTCCCTTCTCTCCCCCCTCCCCCTCCCCCTCCCTTTCCTTCCCCTCCCCCTCCCCTTCCCTTCTCTTCCCCCTCCCCTTCCCCTTCCTCTTTCTTCTTCCCTCCCCTTCCCCTTCCTTTCTCTTCCCCTCCCTTCCCCTTCCTTTCTCTTCCCTCCCCTTCCTTCTTTTTCCTTCCCCTCCTCCTCCCCTCCCCTCCGTTCCCCCTCCTCCTCCCCTCCTCCCCCTCCCTCCCCTCCTCCCCCTCCCACCTCCCTCTCCCCCCCCCCCCTCCCTCCCCCCCCCCCCCCCCCCCCCCCCCCCTCCTCCTCCCCCCCCCTCCCCCCCCCCCCCCCTCCCCCCCCCTCCCCCCTCCCCCCCCTCCCTCTCCCTCCCTTTCCCCTTCCCTTCCCCTCTTCTCTTTCTTTTAAATCCAGGTACTCTACAGCTGACCTTTTCCTTTTTATTTTTTATGTAGACTATTAAAATTTTTCTATAAATAGGTCTTGGAAATTTTTTGGATTCATCCTTGCATTTACTTTTAGCCCTTTTCTTGCTCTTTCTGTACCCTTGCCTCCTATTCTGACTGTTCCTTCTGTGCATTTAATGTTTGGTTTTTTTTTTTAAGTTTTATTTTATGTATGTGAGTACATGGTTGCTGTCCTCTGTCCTCAGACACACGATGAATCCCATTACAGATGGTTGTGAGCCACCATGTGGTTGCTGGGATTTGAACTCAGGACCTCTGGAAGCAGCCAGTGCTCTTAACCGCGGAGCCGTCTCTTTGGATCATCGGGCTTGTTGACTCCCGTGAATTCACCTGCGAGGGTATCATTTTCAGCTGCTAGCAAGGGTGTGCCTCCTCCAGCGTCCCGCACCGGGGGCACTGGCTTTGCTGGAGCCATGGCTGGCTGTGTGTTACAGCGGTGCCAGCGAGCAGCCCTGGGTGCGGTTTGACCTTTACATCCTCCCAAGTTCCTCCCCTATTTGAGTTTTGTAGCAGCTTTTTGATAATTATCAACTTGATAATTGTATTCACTTGGTAGATTTTCAAGAGATGAGAAAAAGTTAAGAGAGGATGTTTAAATGGCCCATATGCTTTTAGTATGTGTTTGCTTGGGATTCTTACATTTGGGCTCCTATGTGTGTTTGGCGTCTTGTTTTTTTTTGTTGTCGAGTATATTCTCAGCTCCTTCACACTTAGTGAGGAGAGTTACGGTGATTTAATTTTTCTGCTCTGGGATACTTTATTACAACCTGGTATTTAATGCCCTCCCCTTAAGCCAAGGACTTAAGGATACAAATCGCTTGAGCTCCATGCTGGTTGCATTCTATAAATATGGAATTCTAATCTCATCTTAGTTGATAATTTTTTCTTGTATTTCCCTAATTATTTAAGAAATAGGTAGGAACTAGAGTTTCCTTATATATAAGTGTGTGTGTGTGTGTGTGTATGTCACACACATGTACACATTTTTCTTTTAATTCTAAATATTGTGTTAGTAGACAGACACTTAAGAACACATTTTTTCATGTGTTCCAATAGTCAGTGCTTTGTGGTTTCATACGTGTTTGATGCAGTTGTGTTTTCTTGTTTGATAGATGTAGTTTTCTTTGTTTTTCAATTAGATTCAGTTTATTAATTATGGCATTTAAATCATGTCAGTAGTGTCCAACAGAACTTCAAGTGACAGAAATGTTCTTCATCTCTCCTTAGTAGTAACTGGTCACACATGACTTATTAAGCATTTAAAACCTTGTTTGTTATAATTTAGGAATAAAACTCAAATTTTACTTAATTATAATAATTTTAAATTTAACCCCATATTCCCCCCATCTTAAATAGAACATCCCACGGAATGCCAGCCACCTTTGTATAACTGGCCACTTCTAGTCTATCTTGTTACTCACATTTTCAAGTCTCTCTGTGGCAGTAGATTTGTGGATTTCCATTCTTGCAACGGTCTTTATTGAGTGCGGTTTTGACAGAGTGCAGAATCATTTAGGTGACAGACCTCGGGACATTTCTGCATGGCAGTTTTCAGACTGGGCTCACTAAGGTGGGGCTACAAAGCCTAAATGTGGCAGGCAGCACCCTTACATGGGAAGTCTAGGGTCATGAACTGAATATAAAGGAGAAACAAGCTCAACTCCAGCATGCATTGCGGTTGGTTTCCTAATGGAATGCCTTGAGACCAGCTGCCTTTGCTCCTGCTGCTAATGCCTTCCCCACTGTGATGAGCTCCGACCTCAGTGTGTGAATTTCTGGTGTGTGCATTCAACTTACCAAGTCACAGGAGGTGATGTAGAGTGGGCTCAAGTAGTGAGTTGTTAAGTTGACGAACCTTGTGCTTAAGATCCTCCTCATGAGGGTCTGTGAGCCCAGCGTTTACCTCAGAGCGCGGTGTTGCCTTTGCTGTACCAGACTGAGCTAGTTTTGCCTTTTCTCTTGCTGCGCTCCTCTTTAGGTAGGCTACGGCTGTTCCTTATTCAAACATCCCCAAAGGGTGATCCGAGCAAGAGTTGTCAGTGCCTCTTCTAAAGAAGGCCTGAGGAAATAAATAAGAAAGACCCGTGGAAAATTCTTTCCCAACATTTTCTTGTTCCTGGAACCCACAACCTCTGAGCTCCAAGGAGCCTTGCAATCTGGCGTACTTTCAAGTACCAGATCCCTTTCCTTAAAGTTTGGCTGTAATTTTTCTCTTTCTCTTCTCTCTTTTTTAATCTTTTAGGAATTTCTGAATTTTTTGCATTACAGAATTTCAGTGTAAAACTTCCAGTGTTTTAAAAGCGAGGAACAGGGTCAATAAGGGTTCCTACGGGGCTTCCAGCGGAAGTGACCTCACACATCATTCTTACCCCAGATTGGTCAGCTGGCCATGTTGATGGTAATTGGAGGGCCTCTTTTGAGTCTATCTGCTTCTCTCCATGCAATAACTTACTTAGGTCTCTTTTTTTTTAGTAGGAAGTCAGTTCTCTGACGGTAGAGCTGATGTTGGTTTTGCTGTTTCTTCCCTGCCTAGAGCGATGCTTAGATAGACAATGTACTGAGTGAATGCTTTTCATTTTGGGGAATAACTTCATTGAGATATACTTTGTATTCTAAAACTTTACTTCCGTTTTTAGTTTCACTTTTGTTGTCCCAGGATTCTTAGCACGTCCCCTACCCCTGAACGTATCTTCAGCCCCTCCTTTTATTTTTCAGTCTTAGAAAAGGGTTTCACTTACTTGCCCAGGCAGGCTTTGAACTTGCAGGCCTCTTGCTTTGGTTTCCTGAATAGATGGGATTACAGGCCCAGTTAGGCAGTTCCCTATTAGGGAATGGTGCTGAGTATCTTTTCATATGCTTTCATCATTTGTGGATTTTCTTCAGAAATTTGTCTCTCAGAGATCTGACTGCCACTGTCTCCTGAGCGCTGGGGTTGAAGGCCTGTGCCACCAGCAGAGGCTTTGAGTTGCCTTTTTATTGTTTGGCTGAAAGAGCTCTCTCTATCCGTGCTACAAGCCTCCCAGAAGATGTAGGGTCTGTAAATATTTCCTTCCATTCTATGGTTTGTGTTTTCACTTTTTCAGTATTCATGTTTCACAAAAGATTTCAAGTTTGGTGAAGCTCAGAAGCTCAAATCATCTCATTTTTTTGGTAAATCACTTGAGTTTTTGGGTATCATATTTAAATTGAATAAACTTTTTTTTTTTGGCTACTTCCCACCCCCTTATCTTTTAAAATTACTGCCAAAGTTAGAACGCCAAAAGGAGAATTTTATTAGTCAGTTCCAAAGTTCACTTCTCAGTGGCTGTTTTCCAGTCACAGCCTCAGTGAGGAGGACTTAGCTGGAACTAGTGCCCCGCTCCACTCCACTTACAAACTGTGTGGAGACCTAACTTACTGGTAGCATCATGACTTAGTGGATAGGAGTTTAATTACAATAATGAGCTTCATTAAAAACTGCATATTGTCTAGGGTCATGATCATGTCTGAGTGTCACACTTAGCATGAGCGAAGCCCAGCATGAAATTTAAGAATACACACAAACGAGTCCATTGTCCTGCTCATGGCTCATGTCCTCTCTTTCTCCCCGTTTCTCATCAGCTCTATTGACTCCATGTATGTGAAAGAGAGTAACATTGTGGGGAGATGGAATTACACAGGATCCTGACAGCATGAAAAAAAAATCTTAAAAATGGGTTTTGTGTAATCGAAATAATATTCAATCCAGGAATCCCAAGTGTGTGCTAATAAGGAATGAGTTTATTTCAAAGGCTTGAGCTGCCTTAGATGGTGATCTGAACAACTTCTTATCAACTTGAATGCCTCTTCCTGTGCAGTGTGCAGTTACTCTCGGGGCGAACACTTCTGAACTCCCTGGGAGAGCTGAAGGCGTCTCCTATTTCAGAGTAATTCAATTTAAGCGGTGCTGTCATAGCATCTGCAGCCTGAAGCTGTTTCCCACCCAGACATCACAGTTCAGGGTAGACATGGAGGAGGCAGGGAGACAAATCAGACAGCCATATCCCTGGTTACTCTCCTTGGGAGGCAAGGGAATTTAAGAAGGGAATTAAGAGCATCTACGGTGTGTAGGGGGAGGTACATTTAGTCGTCATGTCATTCTGTTGGGGTTAGTATTCTTCCACCCATATTTAGGGTGAAAGAATACTAACCCATATATATATACCCTTGGCTACAACACTCGGTTCTTATTACTCATCAACTTCTAGCAGAGGAAACACTAGCTGTGTCCCACCTTGGCTCTGTACTTGTTGGGTATAAGTTACTGTACAACGTTTGCTTACAGATTGGGGGCCATTTTGGAACAGGCAATAGTCAAGAAGGAATAGACAGAAATAGCATCCTTGCAGGTTTTGGTAAGAACTATGAATGAAGTAGGTCGGGTAGAATACTTTGAGTGATTGGGGCAGATCTTCGCTAATATGAGGAAGATGAATAGGAATTTGCCAAGTTTCCTCACACAGGAGTGGCACAAAGGTCCTGAAGACAGAGAGGATCGCTGCATAGTGGGGGGTGAGAGGTGACTTGTGTAAGACATGGTGAAGCAGATGCAAGGTGAGTATCTGCAGTGACACGCAGGTGCCAGGTCATGTCCAGTCTGTTTCAAAGGAGTTTGGATTTTGTTCTGGGTATGGACAAAGCTATGTAAGAGTTTCAGGTAAGGGAGTATGTGGTCAGAGCTGTGTTTCTTGTCTGTCAGTCTTTCTCTTTTGTGGCGTATAAACTATGTGGAGACTTAAGTTACTGTACCTTCTTGACTTAGTGGAGTATGAGTTTAGTTACAATAATGAATTTCATTAAAAATTTCATTATATATTGTCTAGGATCATGATCAATGATAAGGGGCATACTTAGTATGAGTGAAGCTATGGGTCTAATTCTGAGAGAGAGAGAGAGAGAGAGAGAGAGAGAGAGAGAGAGAGAGAGAGACAGAGAGAGAGAGAGAGAGAGAGAGAGAGAGAGAGAGAGAGAGAGAGAGAATGAGAATGAAACATACACACATAAGCAAGTCCACTGTAGGAAATTTGATAAAAGCCCAATTTTCCCTTTCTCATATATAAATTTTGTTTGTGGATTTGTAGAACACACAGCATGACTTCTAGAAAGAAGAGCTGTTGTGAAAATATTGGTTTGGTCCTGTCCCCTGCAGCACTGGAAGGAGCTGGTGTAGTTGTTCATAGGAGAAAATACAATGGCGGGGCCTCAGTAACAGCCAGAGGTAGAGGAGTTGAAAGGTGTTCAGGAGAGCGAGTGTTCAGTGTGCTTGGTTTGGATGAATGGGGCGGGGGAGGATGAAGGGAGACCGGTCAGGTAGGCAGAGGTACAGCACTCTTGGCTTCCTTGTTTCCATCACCTTCCTATGACACTGTGCAGTCTCGTAGCTGAGTGAATTCTTTCCTTACCACTCTTCTTAACTTTCAGTCTTTATAACCCCAGCTTTGAGGACCCTAGGTTCTCCAGACAACACTTAGCCTGGCCAAAATGTGGCAATCTCCTGTTCCATTTAGCTTGGCTGGGGTAATGTTTATATTTTTCCGTTAAAGGCCATTTATAGCACAGAACTAATAATAAACAATCTCATTAAAACTAAAGAAGAAATCTTAAAACTTTGCAACAAGAGTTTTCAGAATGTGTTATTGTTGTTTTTTTTTTTTTTCTCCACAAATTTATACCCTGATTAGCATCTACTGACTTCACGTTCCTGGCTGTTACTTGGTTCGTGGATGAATCCCAAAGGTTCTCGCCCTTGGGAGTCCCCAGATTTGGTGGGAGGCCTCTCTGAGCAGTCTGAGGCCTTCCTTTTCTGAGTCAGGCCAACGTTTGTCTCTGCTTTCTCACTGGGACCCTCAGCCAGAGGCATGCGGAGCCCTGGGACAAGTATAGATAGGACCAAGAGATTTCTTCAGGTTCCTGAGAAGGCTCCCTCATGAGACGGGTCACCATGTTGGGAGACAGGGAACTCATTCACCTAGAGCCCAGTGAAAAGTGGAGACAGAAGGTGTTTATTGTAAAACCTAGTTTGACCATATTGCTTTATCTTGAGCCATATATGATGCATTCTGCCAAGCTGTGATGTCACGACCTCCGTCAGACACAAACCCTTGAACTTTCCAGGCTGCAGAAGTATGAGTCAAGGCGACCTTCCTTGTGATCACCCAGCCTCTGGTCGTCTGTTCCAGCACCTACCCAATGGGAAGACACTGCAGTTAGCTGCATTTTTAGAGAAACAATTAAACTTGAATCCTGTTAGCTCTGCAGCCTTCCCTACGTCCCTTCTTCCCTTGGACCCCAGTTTTTATTTCCAAATTATAAAGGCACAGATGTGGAATTGATCATTTACCAGTGTTTCCTTTCATTGAGTTGACCCCAGAGCCCATCTTCTCTCCCTGTCTTATCCGTCGTTTGTTTCCGTGTCTACCGCACCTTTGTCTTTACCGCCTCTCCATGGTCTTTGAAGTCCAGGCTCTTTCCGAGGCCAAGATGCAGTTGAGCACCGTGGTGGTTTTCTGTGGTGGCAGCTTGGTTGTCTTAGACAGCATTCTAAGGGACAGGGAGGGAACTCGGAGGGCCCAGCCGCTATGGTTTTCTCTAGTTCCCTTTCCTTTTTGACAGTGTCTTGTGTATTAGATCTGAGTTACACTCTAAGTCCAACTCTATCTCTTCTGATTTTATGGTCTCTCAGCATGATTTATTGAAAGATCTTTCTGTGTTATTTATTCCTTGAGAATTTAATACACACATATGTATGTTAAATATATATATTTAATCATATCCACCCCTCTTTCTCTACCAAGTGTCCCACCCCACCCCACCCCAAAATATGTCTCTTTTCCAAATTGATGCATTCTTGCTCTTTTGGTTTTTTGTTTGTTTGTTTTTAGACAGTTTCTCTGTGTAGCCCTGGCCTTCTTGGAACTTGCTCTCTATACCAGGCTGGCTTTGAACTAATACTGCCTCTGGAGAGCTGGTATTAAAGGCACGCACAGTTACATCCCAATGATAGTCCTTTATTTTTAATTAAAAAAATTTTCATGGGCTGGAGAGATGGCTCAGCGGTTAAGAGCACTCACTGCTCTTCCAGAGGTCCTGAGTTCAAATCCCAGCAACCACATGATGGTTCACAACCATCTGTACTGAGATCTGATGCCCTCTTCTGGCGTGTCTGAAGACAGCTACAGTGTACTTATATATAATAAATAAATCTTAAAATTTTTTTTCATACAATGCATTTTGTTTTCCCCTCTCCTTCAACTCCTCCTAGACTCATCTCTCTCTCCACCCAACTTCATGTTCTCTCTCTCTCTCTCTCTCTCTCTCTCTCTCTCTCTTTCTCTCTACCCCCCAATGTATCTCTGTCTGTCTCTGTCTCTCTCTCCCTTTCCCTCCCTGCCCCCACACCCACATACAAAGAAACAAAACCTAAAACAAAAAATAAAAAGCAAAAAAAATACTGAGGTTTCTAATTCATGAGCAAGAGTATCTTCTCTTCATTTATCTAGCTTTTATTGTATGTATGCATGTATGTATGTATGTATGTATGTATGTATGTATGTATGTATGTAGTATATGTGTGTTTTTATTTCTTTTCATAGACCAAGTCTCTTCTAGGCCAGGCTGGCCTTGGACTTACTATTGTAGTTGCAGGAGGTTGACCTTGAATTCTCCATCCCTTGCCGTAATTCCCAACTGCTAAGGTAACAGGTGAGTGCTACCACGTCTGGCATATTCAATTTTCATCTGTTTTTGTTGTTAGTGTTAACTATATTTGTGGCTTTGTTAACCAGTTACACTTATTTTTCTACTAATTGTACAAGGAATTTTACCGTGGCATTTGCACACACATATATTCCTTTGGTTATATCTTCCACTTTTATTGCCTTTCTTATCTCCTCTCTTCATTTTTCTCTCATCGCCTTTCCCAGCCCTAACGCTCTCTTTAGCTTCCTGTCTTTCTAATTTGCTGTAAATTCTCCATACGAGAGAGAATATAGGATGTTTCTTTTGATGAATCTGGTTTATTTCAGTTACTACAACAATCTCCAGTTCCACCCATTTTCCTATAAATGATACATTTTGTTCTGCTTTAGGGCTGCATTAACATCTCATTGTGTGTTTGTGTAACACCGAATTTCTTCATCCACTCATCAGTTGGTGGCACCTAGGCTCATGCTGTGTTGGTATTGGACAGTTCCATAAGGAACATAGCTCTGCAGGTCTACACAGGAAGCTGGCTTCATTCCGTGCAGTATAGTCTCAGGGGTGGTGTAACTGGATTATGTAAATAGTATTACGGGTTTTGTGTGTGTGTGTGTGTGTGTGTGTGTGTGTGTGTATGTGTATGTATATATCTGTGTGTGTGTATGTGTCCATATATGTGTGTATATGTGTGTATATATGAGTGTGTGTATGTGTGTGTCTATGTGTGTGTATATGTGAGTGTACATGTGTGTGTGTGTGTGTGTGTGTGTGTGTGTGTGTGAGTGAGTGTGTGTATATATTTGTGGGTTGGGGAGTGTGCATGCAAATGTGTTTTCATACATCTGGAGGCCGGAAGCCCACCTCGGCTGTTAGTCATCTTGTATTTGATAGTTTTTCACTGGTCTGAACCTTGGCAAAGCTGAGTGGACAATGAGCTCCAGGTGTCCGCCCATCTTGGTGTCACTTCTCTCTGTGTCCTCGTCTTTGCAAACTGGGACTGTTTGCAAGAGTTATCACTATGCCAGGCTTTTGTACAGTGGTTTCTGAGGGTGGAACTCAGGGGTCTTTGTGTTTGTGACAAGCATTTTGGCAACAGCCCAGTCCTACAGCTTGTGTTTGTTTGGGTTTTTTAGGGGTGTCCATAGTGTCCACAGTGACTGGACTAGTCACAGTCCCACCAGCAGTGTATAAGGACCCTTTGATAGCCATTCTGAGTGGTATGAAACAGAATCTTGGTGTAGTTTTGGTTTGTATTTGGTCATTTCCCCCAAATACTGGTAAAGACTTTTTAGGCTCTCTCTGTACTCTGTTGACCATTTGTTTTGCTGGGCAAAGGCTTTTTAATTTGATGAAATATCATTGTCTATTCTTGTGTGTCCTTGGTTATCTGAATCCTATTCATAAACTTCCTGCCAATGCCTATGCCTTGAAGGGTTTAATTTATTTTTCTAATAGTTTCTAAGTTTCCGGTTTTACATTAAGGACTTTGATTTTGTGTTGATTTTTTCTTCCTTCCTTCCTTCCTTCCTTCCTTCCTTCCTTCTTCCTTCTCCTCCTCTTCCTCCTCCTCCTTCTTTTGGTATAAGATGATATATAGGGATCCAGTTTCAGTCTTCTGCATAAGACAGTCTTTAGGATCTTTAAAGTATTTACCTGTACCGTTTGCCAGGGACTGTATTTTACAGGGTATGTCTTATGCATCTTTGTAAGGTGTTAGATGGTGGTAGCTGTGTGAGTTCTCACTTTTGTATCTTCTGTTCCATTGATTCACATATTTGTTTTGTGCTAGAACAATACAGCTTTTATTGCCATGGCTCAGAGGTATAGTCTGGAATCTTTTCTTGATAACTCCAGCATTGTTCATTTTATTTAGGATTGCTTTGACTCCTCAGTCTATTGTACTCTATTGCTTCCCCTTTTTAATGTTTTTCTGAAGAATGTCACTGGGATTCTTTTTTAATTAACTATTTTTTTTTTTACTTATTCACTTACATCCCACTCACTGCACACCTCTTCATTACCCCCTCCCACATTCCTTCCCCCATCTCCTCCTGTCACTGGGATTCTAGTGGGGAGTTTCATTGAATCTGTGGTTCACTTCTAGTAATAATGGCTATATCTGTTAATGTAAATGTTGACCACCTGGGAGCGTGGGAAGTCTTTCCATTCCCTAGAGTCTTCAATTTCTTTCTCCAGTTCTTTATACTTTTCATTTTAGAGGACTTCTGTATCTTTGCTTAGGTTTATGCCTAGATACTTGAGTGAGGTAACCCAATCACAGAAAAACACACATGGTATGCACTCATTGATAAGTGGATATTAGCCCAAATGCTCGAATTACCCCAGATGCACAGAACACGGGAAACTCAAGAAGGATGACCAAAACGCAAATGCTTCACTCCTTCTTTAAATGGGGAACAGGAATACCCTTGGGAGGGAATAGGGAGGCAAAGTTTAGAACAGAGACTGAAGGAACGCCCATTCAGAGCCTGCCCCACATGTGGCTCATACATATACAGCCACCAAACTAGATAAGATGGATGAAGCAAAGAAGTGCAGGCTGACAGGAACCAGATGTAGATCTCTCCTGAGAGACACAGCCAGAATATGGCAAATACATAGGCAAATGCCAGCAGCAAACCACTGAACTGAGAACGGGACTCCCATTGAAGGAATCAGAGAAAGGACTGAAAGAGCTTGAAGGGGCTTGAGATCTCATATGAACAACAATGCCAAGCAACCAGAGCTTCCAGGGACTAAGCTACTACCCAAAGACTATACATGGACTGACCCTGGGCTCCAACTGTGTAGGTAGCAATGAATATCCTAGTAAGGGCACCGGTGGAAGGGGAAGCCCTTGGTCCTGTCAAGACTGAACCCCCAGTGAACATGATTGTTGGGGGGAGGGTGGTAACGGGAGGAGGATGGGGAGGGAACACCCATATCTAAGGGGAGGGGGAAGGGCTAGGGGGATGTTTGCCTGGAAACTGGGAAAGGTAATAACAATTGAAATGTAAATAAGAAATACCCAATTTAATAAAGATGGAGAAAACAAAAGACTTTGTAAATTGCATTATATATTTTTATTTCTTTCTCAGCAACTCCATCATGGCCATATAGAAAAGCTAGCATTTCTTTAATGTATTGATTTTCACATACTGATACTATACTGAAAGTATTTATCACAAATGAGTTTTCTTGTGATGTCTTTAGGATTTTAGAACTATAGTCATATTATCAGTCAATATGGATGATTTGACTTCTTCCTTTTCCTGTCAGTATCTGTTTTATTTTTTCTTATGTTATTACTATAGCAAAGATTTCAAATACTATATTGAATAAAAATAATGATAATAGACACACTTGCTTCATTACTCATTTTAAAGGAAATACTACAGCATTTATGTTTGATATATTATATATAGCCTTTATTATATTGAAGTCTGATCTTTTTTTTTAAAGAGTAAACACTTTTTTTTTAAGATTTATTCATTTTATTATATATATAAGTACACTGTAGCTGTCTTCAGATACACCAGAAGAGGGCATTGGATCTCTTTATAGATGGTTGTGAGCCACCATGTGGTTGCTGGGAATTGAACTCAGGACCTCTGGAAGAGCAGTCGGGTGCTCTTAACCGCTGAGCCATCTCTCCAGCCCAAAGTCTGATCTTTTTAATTCCACAATTCCCAGGGATTTTCATTATGAATGGATGTTGAGTTTTGTTAAAGGTCTTTTCTCTATCTTTTGAGATGGTCATGTAATTTTTGTCCTTGGTTCTCTTTGTGTTCTAGGATACACGTCCATTCTACAAGTGTTTTATGGAGCACTTTGGATACTTGTATCCAAACCACAAAAACTAGGCTATCCTGCTTTTCGCAGGGACCTTGAGTTATAATACCCAAGTTTAGCACATCAATTATCTCCCTTAATCACTGCTCATGAGGGTGGGGAGTAGATGCTTTTTCCAATGCTTATTATTGTATTTAAGTGTTGGCTTCATTTGTTCAGTGGGATTTTTACTGCTTCTCTGAATGGCAGTAAGGATTGAGATCCTAAGAGAAGCCCCTATTTCTATATACAAGAAAATATATTGCTTCCAACACACAAATGAAAATCAAAACACAGCTTCCAGAATCTTTGGGATGCAGCAATCCTAAGAAAGGATTTTATGGGTTTAAAAACTCAGGGAGACATCTCAAATAAATAACTTAATGATGCACTTCAAAATACTAGAAAAACAAAACAAACTCAAAATTATACATGTGTTGACTCATTTTCCTTTTTCCTGTAAGGAAGCTGATGTCACTGCTTAGTATGATCTCTTTTTGACTGAGACTTTCATACGTGCATTTAATGTGTTCTGATCATATCCACCCCCAAGTCTCACCTCTCCAATAATACACTTATCCCCCTACCCCACTATTCTGTTCCGGTGTTGTGTGCTGTCTCTTTTTCTTATGTCCACAGAGCCCACATAGTGTCCAGTGTGTGCAAGGGTGTGGAACCAACTACTGGGCGTTAGATAGACTCTTGGGGGCCACATCCCCATGGAAAACTGACTCTTCCTCTTGGCAGCCCACTGCCTCCTCACCTAGGTGTGTGAATTCCGGGCCATCCCCACCTTGCGTTCCGGAATTATTTCTGGCTTGATCCTGTGCAGTCACAGATGCTATTAGTTCCTAGGTTCAGCTGCCTGTTATGTATAGAAAACACCATGGCTCTCTATTCATCCACTGTTTCTGGCTCGCCATTTTTCCATCCCTTGGTCTAAAAGTGATATATGGAGCACTTTGCTTCTATATTCTTTAAGGAAGTTCATCTGTAGTTTTTATTGTGTCCTTACCTGCCTTTGCTATCAGGGTTATGAGTTGAGTTTGGAAGTGCTCCTTCCCTTTGTATTTTAGTTTAGTTTCAGAGACATTGGTAGCAGTTGTTTAATACTCTGGTAGAATTCACTGCAAACCTCCCCATTCCTGCTGTTTGCTTGTTACTACTTACATATTATTGCTCTTAGAGATCTTTTCTGGCTTTTAATAACAACTTTACTCAGTTTGGGTAGATCATATGCATAGAAGTTTGTCCATTTCATATAGATTTTCTAATATATTAGAATATATATTTCCAAAATATCCTTCGATGTTATTCTGGATTCTTGTCATATCTATTGTAATGACTCCTTGTTGTCTCTGATTTTGACTCAGGCTTTCTGTTTTTCTTTTGATGATTAGACTATGTCTTTTGGTCTTGTTTCTTCAGTCTTTTGTATTATTCTTTTTGTTTCTATTTTTATTAGTTTCTGCTTTGATTTTTAATTTGTTTTAATTTTTCTTTGTATATATGTGTTTGTGCATACAAATGGACATGCTTGGATGTGTATGCATCCAGAGACAAAGTGTTAATTTTGGTGTCTTCCTACTTGCTCTCCACCATACTTTTTTAGACAGGGTCTCTCCTTGAACCTAGAGCTGGTGGATTTTGCTAGGTTGGCTGGTCAGTGAACTCCAGGGATATTCTTGACTCTAATTTCCCGGTGTTCAGATTAAAATATATGCTACAGTGCTTGCATTTCCATAGATTTTAGGAATCCAAACTCAAGTCTCCATGTTTGTGTGGTAAACACTTTAAGGACTGAGCCATCTTCTAGCCTCAAGTTTTTGTTTTACTTATTTCTTTATAATAATTTTGAGTTCATTTTGTTTTTCTAGTATTTTGAGGTGCATCATTAAGTTATTTGTTTGAATTCTCTCCCTGACTTTTTAAACCCATAAAATCCTTTCTTAGGATGCCCATTGTTGCCTCCCAAAGATTCTGGTAGGCTGTGTTTTGATTTTCATTTGTGTGTTGGGAGCAATATATTTCCCTGTATATAGAAGTGGGGGCTTCTCTTAGGATCTCAGTCCTTACTGCCATTCAGAGAAGCAGTAAGAATCCCACTGAACAAATGAAGCCAACACTTAAATACAGTAATAAGCATTGGAAAAAGCATCTACTCCCCACCCTCATGAGTAGGATTAAGGAAGATAATTGATGTGCTAAACTTGGGTATTAAAAACTCGAGGTCCCTGTGAAAAGCAGGATGGCCTATTTTTTTGTGGTTTGGAAAGAAGCATCCTTCCAAAAGGCTTGTATGTTGAAGATTGGGTCCTCAGTTGGTGGCACCAACAACCTCAGTTGGTTATAGCATGGCATTATCGGGAGGCAGTGCCTCAGAAGTGAATCACCAGCAGTTGGGGACATGCCCTAGAAAACTATACTTTGCTCCCAGCCTCTTCTCCCTTCTTTCTGTCTACCTTAAGGATACCTGCTTTAGCAATAGAGCCAGCTGACCATAGACAAAAATCTCTGATGCGTAGCCAAGATAGATCTGTCCTCCTGTCTGTCATTTGTGTCAAGATCCTGTCACAGCGATGACAAGTCTGATTAGAACTCCTGCATACCTACTGTGAGCTTTCATAACTTCCTGGGATTCCTTTGTTCATAGCACAGAGCCTGAGCTGTCGTTATCAGACTAGCGTTCGTGTCTTCCTTAAGGATGTGAGCTCCAAAGAAGCACAGGCCAAGCTGTATGGTCATCCTGCACGGAGCCTGCAGCTGCCGAAGTCTATGGATTGGGTCCTGCTCGAGCCCTGTTCCTGCATGGTGAAGATTCGTTATGTCCCACTGGCTTGCACTTGCTATGGTGTGGCTTTACCAGCTGTCTGGACATCCTACCTGGTCCATCCTCTCCGAGCCCCAATTGCCGGATCAACATCATCTGACCTTTGTCAGTTACTTTTCCTTTTGCTGCATTAAAGTACCCTACAGAAACAAGTTCAGGGACTGTGCTGACTCACAGCTCCAGAGAGCTTCAGTCTACTACTCAGGGAAGGCCTGGCGCAGCTCACAGGGATGCTTCTATGGGGGAGTCTGTGGTGACAAGGGTTCACATGGCACTGACTAGGAAGCAGAGAAAGCAGGCCAGAACCCAGACTTGGCCTCACATCTTCAAAGTCTTTTCCCCTACTAACCTACTTCTGCCAAAGAGGCCCCCCTTCCTGGAGGACACAGAACAATCAACAAATGTCACAACCCGGAGGCTGAGAACATGAGCCCGTTGGGGGACATTTCAGATCCAATCTGTAAGGGTGTCTTTAAACTCAGGCTCTCTGGTTGTGGTGGTCAGGCCTCCCCGGCCCCAACCCTGTCTCATGGTCTGGCCACTGTAACTCATTCCCTTCAGAAATTCTAATTCTGAAAAGCCAGATTCTTAATTGTTTTGTTAGCCACTCTTAAACCAGTGACTGCCTTGGTCTGGTTAGCTGGGACTGCTGGAGTCACACAGCCCACACTATGGTCTGATTGGTAGAGGCTCTCAGGGGGAGGAGGAGGGAGTGGCCTGTGTCTCTAGCCACAGACATCCCTTAGCACATGGTCTCGGGCTATCTTCGGCTACATGACTAAAGTAGGGCCCATGTATCATTTGTGTCTTGATCTTCAGTGCCTGACCCATGTGGCCTGAGAACTGGGGTGTGGATTCCTGTGGGGAAGGGGCAGGCTCTCCAATCAGCTCCTCAGTTGCTGCTTCAGACCAAAGAGTCCCACTTTGGTGGTGCAAGGCTCACTTCTGGTGTGTAAAGCTCAGGCCTGAGAAGTTTCTACAAGTATATGGTGGTGCCTGTTGCTCAGGAAAATCTCTCTGAGTGGACATTGCAAAGCGTTCCTAGGTCTCTCAGCTTTTGCTTGCCTGTGACTGCATTGGGGACAGAAACCACTGGTCTCCAGCCCTGGCTCTCACACAGATGACACATTTCTCAGAGACCCAGTCCCTGTGCCCTGGCAGCATTCCCCAGGGGCTACCTACACACAGGGAGGGAAGTGTACCTGCTGCTCCCACCAGCGTTGATCCCGTCCTCCTGCTTTACAACCCAGAGCCAGCACATGGAAGGGCGTGGAGATCTCTCCTGAGCACATGCTCGTGGACAGCGCTTGGCGAGAGGGGCTCACGGACGGCCCTTCGTTACTGCTCCTTTGAGTCTTCGAGATCTGAAGTTGGTGGTTGCTGTGAAGGGCTGAGGGTTTTTTATAGTCTCCTCTGAGGGCGTTGTACGGAGAAGGATGGCATGGCATTGTGAAAAGGATCAGAACATCCAGGGTTTGAACCAGGGCTCTTGAAGGCTCAGGCAGGCCCCGGCACACTCCTCTCAGAGTTTAGCTTTCTTCCTGTAAGAGTCTATTTAGAGGAGTCCCAGAGGTGAACTCGGAACAACCCTGTATAGTCAGGGTTTGGAGGTCAGCAAATTAGTAGAGCCCTCCTCTTAGGAGAATGGGACTGGGTCTCTTCAGCTACATGGAGACCTCCCTCTGTTTGGCATGCATTCTACTGGAGGGTTCTGACCTAGAGGTGCAGGCGTAGTGGATCTGAGGGCTGATCAACAGGTGCTCGGGGGCCTGGCCTCTGCTGCCTCGCCTGCTCCAGGAGTTCCCGATGACTCCTACAAAAAGAATGGAGCCTTAGTAATGCTGAAGCCCACCGGCAGGTACACAGTGGGACAGCCGGGAGGGAATGGCACTGTAGAAACAGCTGGAGTGCACGGAAAAGCTACGGAGTATGTAGGTAATGGGGCAGGTGTTCGGTGGTGCAGAAGGAGTCACGGCAGGGAGAGCACCCTGTGGGTGGATGGGGGCTGCAGCACTGTGGTGGTGCTTCTCTTCTGTAGGGACAGAAAGCTGGAATGTGCGAGGTCAGAAGAGTGCTTGCCAGGACCCAAGACCGGAGAGCAGGGAGTCAGAGCAGCTCCGCAGCAGTGGGAAGGGAGGGTGCAAAGAGACAAGAGAACTTGTCATGGCTGTGTGAGCAGAGATGGGGCGCCGGTGGTCAGCTGAAGGAAAACGCTGGGTCTGGCGTGCGTGCGTGGGTGCGTGCCTGCCCCTGATAGACCAGGTAGTGAGTGAGTGAGGCAGCTGCGGAGAGGCCTTGCTTGTGGGCTGGAGGCAGTCTGGCTTATCTCTATACTGCCCCTAGGGCTGAGAGATGAGCAGAGCCCTGTGGGGTGGCGTTGTGGTCTGGCATGGGGTCACCCACAAGTCTTTCAGGGCTGTACCATATTAACTGGTTAATCTTAAGGAGCAGTCCCTTCCCTTTCTGGGCCTGACTAGATCAGCCTCCTGCCAGGTTTGAAATGGTCCAGTTCACTGGAAGAGGAAAGAGAAGAAGAATCCATGGGTGGACTGAGTGCCAGTCGCTCAGTCCCGCCTCACAGGCTGCCTCTCTCGGACCTTGTCCAGCTGGCTTCTGGGCCTGCTCTATCCCAGTTCACCCGTCCACCCCAGGGATCCACACACCATCCCACGCTATTGGAGGTGCCTGGTGGCCTTGAAGTGGCTGCTCCCCCTCCCTATCAGCTGTTGACGTACAAGTGCCCTAGTAAGGAAAATATTTTCATTCTTGTATAACAGCATTCTCAGGCTGCTTAATCATATTTTTCCTTTGTCTTTAAAAACAAGCTCCTGTGTGGTTTCCTGTCTTCTTGCCATTCTAAGGCTGCTCTAGAGCTAAGCCATGCTCATCGATGCTTGGTTTTTCACTGCGTTGCTGTACTTGGCTTCTTTAGATGGGACAATGGCTGAGCCCATTCATGTGCATCAAACCACAGGTGACACTTCACGAATAGAGGTCACCTGTCATCCTCACGTCTACTCCAGGACAGAACTATTACTTTATTTTTGCAAGAGAAAACGACACTCATGGAATGAAGAGTCCTGCCCAAGGCTCCATAGCCTTGGGAAACCCAGGGCCTGAAATGGAAATCCAAGCTAATAAGTTCTCCAAGATTGTTTGCAATATGCTAATATGCCCATATCCTCTTCCTATTGCTGATACCAATGCTGTGATGATCTCAGCCAGTCCGTTGGAACCTCTCTGGGTATGACAGCTGGTTGTAAGTAAGTGGGATTTGGAATAATAGGTTGTTGACTGTACAAGCCTCTGGCCAGGTCTCTGAATGTCATGCTATGAGCAGAGCACAGTTCTCCTTTCTGCTGTACTGGGCTCTGATGACCTGATGACCCTCAGAAGAGACACGCTTGCTGCTGGGCCTCGATCCCATGTGGTGAAGCTCAGTGCTAACACATAGAAGAAACTGAGAAGATGTTTGCTGGAGTACTGGGGAATCACAGGGGGTGGGTGTGAAGAAGAGATTCTTCATGGAGAGGAGGGGAGAGGAAAAAGAGGGGGAGGAAGAAGATGAGGCAGAAGGGGAACATGCTGTGCTTGGTGTGTGGCCTGGGGATTCCGCTTCAGGGTCTTTTGAGGCAGGCACCTTCTGGGCCCCAATGGACAGGTGAGAAGGATTCAGCTGAGGTGTCTGAAGTGCAGTGCTGTAGGCAGAGACTCTGAATGTGATCACAGGTTTTCCTCTGAAGAGAGCTGAACCTTTCCTCTTCTGTGGACCTCCATTTTTTTCTTCTCCATGCCTGAAAGGGGCTCTGTGGACACAGCACTCAGGGAAGCTCAGCTTCTGGTCCATGAAGGGGGACATCACCAACTCCTGAGTGGAGGAGGCATGCAGTGGGCTGCTAAGGCCTGTAGCCTGAGTATTATTTTAAGCTCAATTTTACCCAGAGCTGCCCCTCTGTGGCTGTGGCCTAGAGTTCTCCCTTGTCTGGCCTTGGAAGTCTCTGTTGCTTAAGTGTGGGATCTGGCTGCACCGCCTGAGTCCTTGGCTCAATTTCTCTGACCTCTACATTCTTCAAGCACGTGTCTGTCCCCACATCCTGTCAGCCTCTCCAAAGCATGGGCGCCTGTCGTCCCCCCACACTCTTGGTAGAGTGCTCCTCTCCATGACCAAGTCCTGGAAATGTAGTTGCTGGCGTGTGCAGAGGCAAATGTCCCGTGGAGGGAGGGCAGGGCTGAGTAGGACTGTATTTCCTATAGAAAGCTCCCCGCAGAGCTGGAGGCACCACACTGCTCTCGGAGAGGATCCAGGTTCAATTCCCAGCACCCATGTTGGGCAGCATATACTGCCCTATCTGTAGTTCCAGCTCTAAGGGATCAGGTGGTGTTTTCTGTCCTTTTGAGCACCTATGAGGTGCATGCATACACATGTACATGCACATACACATACACACACATACCTACACACACATGTACACACAGATTTTTTTTTATTAACTTGAGTATTTCTTATATACATTTCGAGTGTTATTCCCTTTCCCGGTTTCCGGGCAAACATCCCCCTCCCCCCCCCCCTTCCTTATGGGTGTTCCCCTCCCAACCCCCCCCCCCTTTCCCCCCTCCCCCCACCGCCTAGTTCCCTGGGGGGTTCAGTCTTAGCCGGACCCAGGGCTTCCCCTTCCACTGGTGCTCTTACTAGGATATTCATTGCTACCTATGAGGTCAGAGTCCAGGGTCAGTCCATGTATAGTCTTTAGGTAGTGGCTTAGTCCCTGGAAGCTCTGGTTGCTTGGCATTGTGTACACACAGATTTTTAAAATTAAAAATAAATCTTTAAAAGAAGCTCCTCCCAGCAGCTTTCTGTCTCTATCCAGGGGCACTACTAGGCTCTGCCCTGCACTTGGGGGCTTCTCTTGCCTCAGAGCCTTTGGTTATGACATGGCTAATGACTGACTCTGACTACTCTCCCAAGGTGGGAAGAGTAGATGGTGAAAAGTGTGTGAACCCTTTCCTCATCCCTGCCCCTGTGAACCCTTTCCTCATCCCTGCCCCTGTATTCTCAAGGTCTTCGGAGTGTGAATGGAGGCCCCGGGTCTTGCCTGGCAAGATTGGCATGGGAGCTGGTGTCTCCCTCCCACCGTCTGTGGTAATGCTAGGCGAGCTCTCCTCCCGCACGTGGCAGAAGCTGCACTATAATTACGGGTGAAATTCTCCCTCTTCAGAGGTTGGGCGAGGCCTGCTGTGGAAACAGCCTGGTGGTCTGCAAAGTTCTGCCAGCAGGGTCCAAGGGGTTGCTTTCCTGTGGGGACTGATGGCTTAAAGGAATTCAACAACAACAACAACAACAACAGGACAAAACTTCATTTCCCCCTACTTTGGGTCTGCTGCATTATGAATAATAAGGTAGATTGAATGAATAGGGAAAGGGTGTAAGGAACACGGCCCTCAGTTGCTGTGGACCCTAGGTTGCGTTGATGCGTGAGACAGCCTCAGTCCTCTCTCTGTGGAGCCTCCAGGGTACTAAGAACAGTTATCCATATAATGCATAAACAAATGTAGTTGTGTCTGTCCGCTGTGAAAGCTCCTTAAAGGAACAGTACACATCCTATGACAGTGACCCCAACTTCAGGACCTGAATCTATCAGGGGTTGGATTAGGGGAAAATTTTCAGTGGAACTGAACAAAGATGCAAACTAAGCATAGCCAGAGAAGATGACTTGGTTTGTGACAATCCTTCTAGGCCCGGGTCTCCAGCCTGGGCCCTAGACTGTGGCCATAAATGGCTCCCCCTCGGATCCCACACAGCTGGCACCTGGTTCAAGTATGTAAACTCCAGAGGTTAATGCTTAAGAGTCCTGATGCTGTTGCTGACAGCTTTGGCCCTCCAAATACAGCACAGTGGCACCCCCACTGCAGGCTGCCTCAGGCCTCCAGACAGTGCTTTCCTGGCTGGTCTGCCCGTGACCTGCCCAGTAGATGTCCTTGATGCCTCCCAGGAAGAACAGGTCATTCTCCCAACCAAGGGGCTTGCTAAGCACTCGCAGTCTGGCTTTGATTGCTGTCTTAGGTTGCCAGAGTCCACTCCAAGGTCAGCCCTCTTAGTTCAAGCTCAAATGCAGATCTTTTAGACTACAAACCATTTTCAGCAAAAGCATGCATGCTTCCGGGTCTTACTGCTTAGCTGGGGCCACTGGTGGTCCCCAGGTTTCCCTCATAGCCTTTAGGGTCAGCCTGCCCAACTCTGCCTTGACACCCACTGAAGCTCTGTATACAGGCTCACCAGGCACAGCCTGTGGCCACATTTCTGACAGGATCTTCTGGAAACGTCCTTCTTAAAAGTCCTTCAAGATACCTGTGGGTGGTTCTGCTCTAGACTGTGTACACTGGTCTCTCAAACCTCTGACTGGGTAAGAGTTTGGAATTCAACGATGGGTCTGGGTTCCAATCTGCCTCAACCATTCACTAGCCTTGGCAAACCAGAGCGTTACTACAGCAGATACCCGAGACAACGTATAAGTTGCCTCATGGCAGGGCAGGTAGAGAGAGGGAGGTATGGGGTGGTTTCCCAGTGTTACCTTGAAGGTCATGTGCTCCCTGGTCAGGCAACGTCTCACTAAGACTCAGAGAACTGGCTAATTCTTGAACATAAAGCCTTTTTAGAAGACACAGGGGGATCCAAACTATGCCATACAGTGGCCATTTTAGTACTCCTCATCAGAGGGACTCCTATTGTAGTGGATGGAGCTGAGTTACAAGGTAGAGCCAGGCTGCCTGGGCAATGGAGATCAGTTTTTGTTTTTGTTTTTATTCCATTTCATACCTGAAGGGAAAGGAGTCTTTGCAGAGGGTTTCTGTTGATCCGGCATAGCGTCTCATCACTTCCCCAGGCCTGGGCCTGGTGCTGGGACCTTGCCTTTCTCTGTCACTCCATACAGTATGATCTCAAAGTACTGAGCAGGCTCCCCTAGGAAGCAGCGTGTGAGGTGGCCTGGAATAGCTCTCTGGTGCCCATCTTCACTGAAAGGGCAGGATTTAGAGCTGGTCAGGGGAAGGACACTACTGATTGATACTCAAATATGTGCTCGCTGAATCTGGATGAGGGAGATTGTAGCACTGCAGAGAAAGTCTGGAGACCTGGCAGAGCCCAGAGACTGGGGCTGCTTTGGGGACACTGCAGACAAGCGTCTATGACATTTCAGTCACTCAGGGTAAGAGGAAAGCTTGGCTGTCATTGGTCTAATGTCATTGGGTCAAAGCAACCTGATATGCACTCTCTTTTTATTGGTTGTGTGTGTGTGTGTGTGTGTGTGTGTGTGTGTGTTCATGTATGTACCTGTAGATGTGTTTGTGTGGGGTATTGTGCATATGTATGGTATGCATCTGGATGTAAGGGGGTGTCAGTCCTCACTGCCCACCTTATTTGAAGTAGGTTCTCTTTTTGCTGCTGCATATATCAGGCTAGTGGCCCATGGCTCTCCATGAAAACTCTTTTCTCTGCCCCCCCATCTCTCTATAGGAGCATGGGAATTACATACATGAGCTTCTATGCCCAGTCTCATGTGGGTTCTTGGGATGTGAACTTAGATCACGAAACTTGTGTGGCTACTGGTTCTTCCCAACCCCTCCTTTGATGCCCCCCACTGCAGTGATTTTCCTTAGCGTTCTATTCCAGTAGAATGACAAGCAGAGGGTGGATGGGGCCCGGGCTGAAGTCTGTTTCAACCAGCACAGCATCTGGGGTCTGTGCCTAAGGTCCCAAGTCTAACTCTGACTCCCATGTTCTAAACCGAGCCTTGATCTTGGGGCTTTGTCTGTGGGAGAAGCTTGCCACACAAGACTTTAGGAACTAGAATTGTGTGTGGGAGGGGAAGGGAGCAGGGCAGCCAGGCCAGGCAGCATCTTCCATGGCTTTAGGCACCATGTAAACCTCAGCATGAGGCTGAGGAGGAGATGGCTCAGCACTTAGGCAGCCCTGCCCGAGGGCTCTCCAGAGGACCTTCAGCAACAGGACACCCTGGAAATGAAGCCTCAAGGCTGAAACCCCATATCACCCATCCCTGAACACAGCGTCTATTCCCATCTTCGTGTTGCAACATGGACTGACACCTGACAGAAGTCCCCTTTTCGCCTTTCCTTTAAGGCACAACTCCTGGCTTATCTTCCTGGAAAGCTCCTTTGGGATTTTCAGCCCACCCAAGGTCCCCACCTCCCCAGTTCTTCTTGTAATATTCAAGTGACTTTTATTTTAGACCCGTGGCCCTTTGAGCTCCCCAAACTTTTCCCTGAGGGACCAGCCTCCACAAACAGGTAGGAATTGGCTGCGGTGCCGTGACCAGCGCCCACCATGTTTATAGCGAGTGCTGGCTGCAGGTGTGCTGGAAGCTGCAGGACCAGAAGCAGAGCCATGGCTGGGTGTGTGTCCAGTGAAACTCTTCACAGCCCACACAACTCAGGCTGCAGCACTTGGAGATTCCAGGCTTTTATTCAACCTGGCCTTTGCCACTCAACCAGTCGGCACAAGTGGGCAGGTAGCAAGCATGAGGTCATCTTTCTTAGTGCCGTGAAGAATGAACCATCTCTCTCAATTCTGCACGGTTGTTTTCCCTTCTGGTTCTGTGTCTGCCCTGCTCCCCGGGTGACATCAGTGGGGTGCAGCTGGTCAGGTGCTCTGCCCTTGAGATAGTAGTCTGATACAAATGTCCAGAGTTTCTTGGTACTCTTCAAGCAAACGTGATAGCCTGTGTGGGACAAATGCACTCACTATTGTCCTTTTCTGATATCATCAGCTGACTTGTTCGTTGCCTTGATTTCTTTCCAAAATATAACCACCGATACCAAAATTTTGCTTTAAGCCCCAGTACTAGGGACTGCATATTCCAGTTCATAAGCCTGATCAGTCGTCTGTCCTTATATCTAGGAGGTGCCATTAGCTTTTGTAGTGCCTCATCTCAGACCATGTGCTCACCAAGGGTGTTCAGGAGAGCAGGCATTGCCAGCAGTTAGAGCAGCTCACAGCTTAGGTATGGCTAGGTGCCTGGAGTTTATGCCTTCTGTTCTCATGTCTGGCTTACTCCCCATGGGGACAGCGTCTCCTACTACCACTTGCCTGGAGTTTATAAATGTGCCAGGCAAGCAAGGAATCTGGGCCTGGTCCGCCCAGAGCACAGTCTTCTGTCCAGGCCTCACCCTGCCACATCACAGAGGTGATGGACAAGCCCATCTGAAAAGCCAGCCAGAGTGACTTCATTTTGTCCTTCCTGAGAATGTCTCTAGGGTATTCTTGCTTTCAATACTCATACACCCCAGACTAGTTTGAGGGATATTGTTGAAGGCTTTTGTTAAGGGGGGTGGGGAGGAAGCACATTTTGCGGGACATGTGTCTGTCTTAATGTCAGTCCCCCGGCGGGGTCATTATGGTTAGATTTCAGCTGCATAGTTGAAGACATTTCACCCTACAGTTTTGCGAAAGGCTTTCAAAATTCCCCAATGGTATGTTTCTAATTTAAGATTGAAAAAAATATTTCTATTGTGCCACATAAAGTAACCTAAAACCTAATAAAAGCTCTGAATTAGGGTTGGACAGAATGGTTTGAATTAAGTTCAGGTAGAGGCAAGGACATGGTATCTATCAGCTGGGGCTGCCAGCTCATGGGCCAAAAGGTAGGCTCTAACTGGGAGAATAGACTTGCTGAGTCTGGAGAGGAGCTATCTCTTTTGAGGATTCCAAGGTTCTTGGCCGCAGTCCACAGGACCCAGATACTATTGGCACCTGGCCCCAGCCCTGGAAGGGTCTAGTTCCTGTCATCTGGGTTATTCTTGGCTCATTGACACTAAGTTTACCTAATTTGGTAGTTACTGATTGATTCAGTTTCCTAGAGGACTTGCTAGCCCTTGCCTAGCTTCTGTCAAGCTTTCCATTGAGAAGTGGATGCTGCCTGGGCCTCTATCCATGCAATGACCTAGTGAACCTTCGGTAGAACTGTGGTATGACTGACTTGTCTCAGCATCCCATGTTTGTTCTGAGACTAGAAAGCCATGTATGTCTAGATGATGAGTAGAAAACTTGCAACTTGTAGGGAGCCAGAGAGTAAGGAACATTTGTCTGTTGTCAGTAAAAATGCTACATGGAGCATCTCTACCAACTTACCTATGTATCTATGTATCTATTCATCCATCCACCCATCCATCCATCCATCCATCCATCCATCCATCCATCCATCCATCCATCCATCTATTATCTATCTATTTATATCTATCTATCATCTATGTATCTATCATTTATATCTATCATCCATTTATTGTCTACTATCATCTATGTATCTATCATCCATTTACCTACCTACCTATCATCTATCTACCTATCTATCTATCTATCTATCTATCTATCTATCATCTATGTATCTATCATCTATCTATATCTATCATCCATTTATCATCTACTATCATCTATGTATCTATCATCCATTTACCTACCTACCGATCATCTATCATCTATCTATCTATCTATCTATCTATCTACCTATCTATCATCTATGTATCTATCTATCATCCATTTATCATCTACTATCATCTATGTATCTATCTATCATCCATTTACCTACATACCTATCATCTATTATCTATCTATCTATCTATCTATCTATCTATCTATCTATCTATCTACCTACCTACCTATCATCTATTTATCAATCAGCCATCTGCCTCTTCCTATCTCCCACTCACATGCTCTTGCTACTTCATTGGTGTCACATGATTCAATACTTACCCTCTTATCATCCTCTTGTAAGCTGATTGGATGAGGAAGGTCATCTGATTCAAGAAGACACACATCATGGGCCAAGTTAAACCAACTAGATCTGCTCTGTTGTGGGGTAAGATACTAGAGTCAGGAACTGAGGGTCAAGCCTAGTGGGGCAGAATGAGCCTCTGACTGAGAGAAAAGGGAGGGGAGGACGAAGGATGGAGGGAGAGAGAGAAGAGAGAGAGAGAGAGAGAGAGAGAGAGAGAGAGAGAGAGAGAGAGAGAGAGAGAGAGAGAGAGAGAGAGAGAGAGAGAGAGAGAGAGAGAGAGAGAGAGAGAGAGAGAATGCCCAATAGAAAAATAGCCAGCTTGACCTTATTTCTTACCCTGGAGAAACCCCTTCTCTGAATCCTTCCATACACATAAAACAACCTCAGTCCTTTTGTTTTTTAAATCCACCTCTGGCTATCATTCAGAATTTCTTCCCTCTGTGGCTCTTCTTGGAAGGCTGATTGCTGCTAAGAGTCCTGATTTTCCCAGAAGGCCAGAGTGGTCCTGCGTGCACTGACAGAAGTAGAAGGCTGAGTGATACCTCCTCTACCCTCCCCAGCCCCAGCCCAGCCCAGGCCAGCAAGGTTATTGTCTGTTCTCAGTGCTGATCTCCAGTCTGTGCCCAGGACCACGCAGACATTACTTGCTGGTACCTGCCATTGCCACAGCCTTCAACCTCCAACACTGAAGGGCAGGGCAGGATCCTCCTGGACAGCAGCCCAAGTCAAACAATTAGTAGAAATGGCAGTGTCCTGACCCTCTCTGGAGAGTGTTGGGCAGAGTTCCCATTGTGTGGAGAGGGACTTTCAAGATATCTAGCCGATATAAGGGTGATACCTATCCAGACGTCTGTCAAATAGCCTTCCTGTTTATCCCAAGGCCATGGCTTGGGCACTCTTCATTGATAGAGACTCTAAAGGACTGGTGCACTTCTCCTAGTAACCTTGCCATACAGCCAACAGGTTCAGAAGTAAACTGTAAAACTGGGAACAGCTGAGCTCAAAATCAGATAAAGCCTTGTCTACATGATTGGAAATGTATCTGTGTTAAGAGAGACTATGCTGGATAGAAAAGCCTGCAGCTGAGGCTAGAGGGCAGGCAGGGGCATGACTGAAGGCAGAGAGCATGTCTGAAGGTGTGCTTAGGAGACACAGGGTGTGGCCAGAGTCAGTCAGTGTCCGGTGCAGGAGGGACACTTGGTCTTCTTATCTTTCTAATGAGAAGCAGCCACAACTTTGAAAAGGAATCTTCAGTGTTATCAGCTGGGGAAACCAGAGTGTAGGCTAGCCCCTGGCCCCACTAGATGGCACTGTTGCAGGTCCTTTCATCCAAGAGAATTTCCAGTCTCTCTCTCTCTCTCTCTCTCTCTCTCTCTCTCTCTCTCTCTCTCTCTCTCTCTCTCTCTCTCCACCAGTGCATGCTTTGGACAGTCCACCTTTTGTTTTTCTCTTTCTTTGGAAATTCTTAGAATAAAAGTTGCTGTTCCTCAGAAGGTTTCAAAGGCTCTGTGGGCTCTCATTGAATGCTGGGAGTCATCCAGTCATTGGTGGGAGCCTGGCAAGTCTCAAAATCAAACCCCAGAGTCTAAAAAGCCCCAGTTGCTAGAGACTGGGTAGGTAATATTGGGGAGTTTTGAATGGAGCAAGCTTCAAGAGCCTGATGTCTCCGACACAGACACATTTTATCTGTGTCCACTCCTTCAGGTTGTAGCGGCTTCAGGAGTGCACACTCAAGGGATCTTCTGAGCTTGGGCCTGCCTCAGAAGAGAGTGCAGTTGTCCTTGATGTCTGTGAGGGCCTGGGTCAAGCAAGAATGGCTTCTATGATGCAGCCTTCTTCTCTTGATACTTTTATAAGTGTCTCTAACACTCATGTATTAGAGAATCTTATTATTTAGTACCAACTTGGAAAGTGTCCAAATTGCTTACTGATTTTTGTAGATAGAGACTGAGGCAAACAGAGTTACCGGTGTCTTTCTGCATATACCTTGCTTCTCCGATTCACCCAGCTCTCTCCCAGCTCTGTGTTCAAACAAGGTTCCAAATCTCAGCCTAACATTCACTTGATGTCTTGTGGTCTTTTCATGGTGTGGCTGCCAAGAGAACACTTCTGGTTTAAGCTCCTCTTTGTGTCTTTGGTGTATGCCAGGAAAATTTTGGTGAGGTAGAAGATGGTAAGGCTGAATCTTATAATCTCATGAGGGAAGACAGGAAGAGAAGAGCACCATATATGTGAAAGGGGCCGAGGGCAAGGTATACAGAGAAGTGCTAGAGCTCTTGCCTAGCATGCACAAGACCCTGGTTTGGAAGTAGACACAAGACAGAGAAATAACATGACTCCTGTCAAGCAGGCTTGTAAGGATTATGGAAACCCTTTGGATGGCATGAGAGGATTCCCAGGCCATTGCCTCAGGCCAGAGGTTTGTGTGGACCGTGTTCCAAGCCAGGCTGCATGAGTGACATGGTGGCAGCCAGCCGAGCCCTACAGAGGGGTGAGTTTGCAGGAGTTTACAGCTGCTAGGCCTAGCTCTCTCCACAGTGAAGGGGGCCATAGGTGTAGCTTGTCTCATTGCATTGGGCTAATTAGAGTCAAAGTAGGTGTGGTTGGTAGCCCATGCAGTGAAGGGTTGAACTAAAAGCGAGGATGACCCCATACTTTGTGGAAATAGAAGATGTCCATTGCCCTGCTTATTGGTCCTTGTTGTATAACAGCGAGGGTGTGGACATGAGTGTGCTCTAGAGAAAGAATATTATTAAATCTGGGGGACCGTTCTGTAAGAGCAGCCAGGCTCTGTGCTAGATACCTCATCTTGTTTGATCTTCCAGGAATCCAACAAGAGATACAACTATTATTTTTCTAGAAAAAAACCCTGGAGGCTAAGAGAGCTCAAGGAGATTTCCTGGGACTTCGGATCAGCAACCATGCAGAGCCCAGAGGAGACTTACAGCACTGGCACGACCTGAGCTCTTTTTTCTTCCCATAAAGGTTTGCAGCTGGCGAAATTGCTGGCCTTGGAATAACCTCTTCCCAGAATATTCTCCAACCTTCTGCATCAGTAGCTATGACTCCAGTGAGTTCTTGGTGAACACTTTCCTGTGGGCTCTGGTTACACCCTGGGGGACTGGCTGAGTTCCTACAGGCAGGCAGAGAGTTGGGGAAGAGTGGAAAAGAATTTTCGGTGTGGTGCCTGTGCAGAATGTAGAGACCCTGCCACTTGGCTACCTAACCCAGGAAACTTCCTTTGGATCTCTAAGTTCCTGAAGACAGGGCAAGGGAAACAGGTGATGACGTTGACAAGAGGCTCACCTGAGTGCTCACGGGGAGGAGTTCAGCATAGCTCATCAACCATTTGTTCCAGGGAGGGTCCAGACCCCTCAGCCCAACTCATGAAAGGCATCGCTGGTGGCACGGGCACCCTGCAGATCACAGAAGGGAGTCATCTAGCACATGCAGGGGTTCAGGGGAGGACATCTGGGAGGAGAATATTGAGCAGTGTTCAGGTGCAGCTTTGCATGCCTGCATCCTTTACAAAGTCCCTGAAGCAAGCTGGAGTGTGGATGGACCAAAGCCCTGTAAGCATTTAATGTGGGGGGGAACTCTAGGTTGTAGAGGAGAAGCAGAGGGAGGCGGCCTCTTAGGCTTGAAGGTACAGGCCAGGCTTGTGGCAAGACAGGAGTCTAGACTCTATCCTATGGGCAGTAGTATGGGCAGCCACCAATCTCCATTACCCCATAGTAGTATGACAGTCTTTGGGGTAATGGAGATTGGTGGCTATGTGGTGTGGAAGAGAAGGACGGTGGCCATGAAGGGCAATACTGAGGGATTTAGCATGCACACAGTGTGCTAATGTGTGGTAGATAAAAGTTATAGAAGCCCGTGTCTAGCTAGGGGCCAGTGGCTCAGTGGCCCTTCTTCTTCTTTTTTTTTTTTTCCTTTTTCTTTTTTTCGGAGCTGGGGACCAAACCCAGGGCCTTGCGCTTGCTAGGCAAGCGCTCTACCACTGAGCTAAATCCCCAACCCCTCAGTGGCCCTTCTAGATGGAGGAACCATACCTTTTTCAAGAATGTTGGGTTCCCTTCCCTAGGGTTCCCATCTTTGCTCCCTTAAGCTCTTTTTAAATAACTCTTCATAAGCTCGAACGTGACTGGATTGATGGATGTCATTATCAGCCCCAAGGTCTGACTGCACCTGGATCCTGGCTCAGGGATACTTGGGTAGGAGCATGGTGGTGGGCAAACTCAGCTGTGACTCCTTAGCTCGACCAGGACACCAGAGCCAGATCCTGGATCCCTTTACCAGAGACATAGAACACTTCCTGTCCCTGGTTCTGGCACCCCCAAGGACTGATGCATCCCCAGAAAGGGGCTGAGTAGGCTACTCTCAGAAATCTTTTAAAAACCATTCTCTGGTGGACTAGAGAGATAGTTTATTGGTTAAAAGCACTTGTTGTTGTTCTTGCAGAGGACCCAGGTTTTATTTCCCAACACACACAGTGGCTCATACTTACCAGTAACTCTAGTTTCAGGGGATCTGATGCCTCCTCTGGCCTCTGTGGGCATTACAAGTGTACACATACATGGGCAAAACATTCACACACAAAAAATAAAATGAAAAAAAAATCTAGGGAGCTGGAGAGACAGCTAAGCAGTTGAGAACACTGGCTTCTCTTCCAGAGGTTCTGAGTTCAATGCCCAGCAACCACATGGTGGCTCACAACCATCTGTAATGGGATCTGATGCCCTCTTCTGGTATGCAGGTGTACATGCAGATAGAGCACTCAGACATAAAAGAAATAAAACATCTAAAAAGGAATTTTTAAAAAGATTTATTTATTTATTATATATAAGTACACTGTAGCTGTCTTCAGACACACCAGAAGAGGGCATCAGATTTCATTACAGATGGTTGTGAGCCACCATGTGGTTGCTGGGATTTGAACTCAGGTCCTCTGGAAGAGCTGTCAGTGCTCTTAACCACTAAGCCATCTCTGCAGCCCCTAAAAAGGAATTTAAAACTGTTAACTATTGTCTAGAGAGTTGTAAGGTTGGAAGACGCATGTCAGAGGAAACCCTCATGCCTGTATCCGGCTGGGTTCTGACGGGAAGGAGTTCACACTACAAGTTTGGCACATGCAGACTCTCAGACCACTCTCAGTCAGGATACACGAGAACCCCAACGGTGGGCTCAACTGAACAGAAATAGGCTGGTTGAGAGTTTAGAAAAGAACTGGTGTTAGGGACCAGAGGGCTGAAGAGACCTCAGACAGGAGGGGTGGCTCATGTTAATGCTCACTTAAAGGAAAAGGAAGGATGGTGTTAGGGCAGGGAAAGCAAGGGGGGACAGGGAGAGCAAGGGGAGGCAGGGACAAGAGGGCAGGGACACTGGCCTTGGCCTGAGTGTGTACATTATCTCGTCTGTGTTCCCAGTTTGTCATTCTCTCACCTCTCAGCCTTGGCTGCACATGCCTAGAAACCTGTCCCCTACCCTCTGTGCCCCACAGGAAGCTGTGTGTGTCCTTCTCTTGATGATCTCTGAAGCATCATGTCCACGCCGTTCACTACCTTCATCAGGTGAGACTGTGCTTACATTTCCTTATGTGTCACATCTCCTTAGACTCGAAAGTTTAGGGTGATTTTGAAGAAAGCAGCTTAGGAAGTGTTCTGTGAGCTAAACCCATCCAAAAAGGAGAGCAAGGGAGAGGGAGATCTGCCATGGGAGGGTCTAGTGCTGTCCTGTTCTGAATCACAGCCCTTTGTTTCTCTTGAGACTCCCGGGAGACATCATGGCCCAGGGGGGTTAATAGATGCCAAACTCACTCCGAGGTTGGAGGGCACTCGGTAATAAACAAGGTTCCATACGGTGCGCCGCCAGTGCGTCTGTCTTCCTCTCCAGTGTTCGCACATGGTCCTCCACCCCCACAGAGCGGTTATGTAACAGGTACCACGAGACACAGCGCTCTAACACAGAAACGGAGCTTCAGGGAAACTGCCCACGGCCCTGCAGCTGTGACCGTTTGAGCAGGAGTTTGGGATCCATGTTTGATCCCCTCTCAAAGTCTCTTGTCTCCCCAGCACTTCACTCTGGTGCTCTCTAAGCTTGGTCTGTAGGACTAAGTCGGTCCTCTCCGGAGAGGTCCATCCAGCCCGAGGAGGAGCATGTGCTGTTTGTCTCTTGCCCAGCGTTCTGTCAGGGTCCCTGGCACAAGAGTCTGATATGTAAACTCTTAGGGTGTGGGCCCTGACGTCAGGGCTCTGCTCCTCCTCTGTTAGTGTCTCCTAATTGGTATTATCCTAGCAGTTGCTTTAGAAATAGACTTTTAATTACATAATGAATTATTCTTCGAACAGGTCATTGTGTCATGGCTCGGCCATGTGTGGGGCAGGGAGCCGGCTGAAGGGGAGTGTTCGGGATGAGCTGACATGCTTCCCCCACAGCGTGCCTCTGCATTTTTCCGTGGTGACTACAAGATGGATTTGGGGACTTGAGTGGCCTGCAGGGATAACACATGGATATGCGGGCCACAGAGAAACAGCTGCGCCATTTTGCCTCTAGTGGACCAGAGAAAACGGAGTGCGTAAGAAGCCTTGTTTTGAAATGTGTTTTCAAAATAAAGGCTTTCATAATAACCACGATTGCAGAAACAGCGGCTGCTGGGAATAACTTCCTGGAAAGCAGAGGCCTCCATGACAGTTGGGATTTAAAAGGCCAGGGTAACTTACAAAACAGGTTTAACCTAATCAAAGCTTAGCATTGTTCCATACACAAGCATGCCCACACATCTTCCTCTGGCTGAGGTTTCAGTTTTAGCCTCTGATGCTCTGCCCAGGAACTTGAGGCCTCTGGGTCAAGGTCTGGGGCAACATATGGGGTCGTGGTAGATTCCGAGTTCTCCTCTATTCTCAAGTCTGTGGTGTAAGCAGAGCGGCTTCTTCAGAGGTGGCTTCTTCTGCATCGTTGCCTCCTGGCCACAACCCAGGTATGCAGACTCAGCGAAGGCGGCATCTTCTATGCTGGGAGATGCTCTACTGCAGGGTGCTAGGACTCAGGATTTGGTATATAATCAAATCCTTTGGTTGGTGTGGTACCCAAAGGAGATAGATGCCCGCAGGCAGCCAGGGCAAGGTCAAGAGAGTGTTAGAAGCAATGATGAGATAGAGTGACAGGGACCACAGCAAGTGCAAGCCACTGGGAAGGCCTCCGAACCTGTTCAACGTCTCATTCTTAGCCACGGAGGTGGCACTGCTGGGCATCACAGACAAGCAAGGAGCAGATTGTGCAGTGGAAATCACCAGCGCTGGGCTGGTCTCCTTCCCACCCTCACTGAGATTTTAGGTCTGGGGTGGTGGTGTCTGAAGGACGCACGGGGGAGCGAGGAGGCTGGGGCTCTTGGCAGCCCCAGGAGACCCGGTTTCCAAAGCAGAGTTTCCCACAGAGGTGGAAGGATACGGTTCTGCTTTGGATTTGGAAAGGGTCTTGCCGCATTTTTCCAATGTTGGTTCAACGAAACTCAAAACTGTTTTTCCTAACTCTCTCTTCCCTTCACATTTAAGTCACTCTGTGTGCTCAGAGAGAGGCAGGACATGTGCTTTCCATTCTTTTACCCCTGAAATCACCACCCTCTCTCCCCCGGAGAAGTCCCGTGTCTCCGAAACCTTAAGCCCTTTCACCCCCTCTTTGAACGAGGACCCCGCATGCTGCTGAAGACAAATGAATGCGGAGGGTTTCAATCAAGACAAAAGGCATTCCTGCCCGCCCGCCCGCCTGTTCCCAGTGCAGCCAGGAGCAGCCTGAGCAGCAGCCGCACCAACGAGAGGAATCAGCGCCTGTGCGTAGACAGCGTGGGCTGCAGAGGAGGGCACTGGGGTGTCAAGTTGTAATCGTTGCCAAAGGTTGACCTGTATGGCTGTGCAGTGCACTCCTCAGCCCTAGGAGCGGAGGCTGGTGTCTCGTGCACGAGCTGCATTCAGCCCAGGCCACAGAGGGACCTCAGTGTCAACCTGGGTCTGAGGCGATGATTCCTTTCAGGCAATCTGATGGAAAGGCAGTACAGCAGGGGCACTGGACTGGACAGCAAAGAGGATGAGCTTTGTACGCAACCATTCATTCATTCATTCATTCATTCTGGATTAGCCTTATGACAAACGGGAGGAGAGAATCTTGGGAGAAAAAAAAGGCTGTGTTTCCCATACAGAGCCCAGGATACCTGAGCTCAAGTTCCAAGTCTGCCATTAATCGGCCGTGGGACCACGGGCTAGCTGCTTTTGCTTCTGTAACCTCCCTTCACCATCTGTGAGGTAGGGATAGCAATAAGGTCCCCAGCATTGTGATTCCTGATGATGTCTGTGTCTGCCTTGATTTAACCTGAATGGCACCCAGCAAACATTCTTCAAATGTCTCCTGGTATCAAGAGTGTTGTGTATATGAATCTCATTACACACAATACCCCATACTTGCTTTAAAATAACAGCAGAGTTAGCACCGTGGACTGGGGTGCGTCGGAAACATGATAACCACAGCTGACAATTGTCAGAGTTGAATGGTGAGGGCATAAAGGGGCTTTTGCACAATTAATCACTTCTGGTTTTCTTTTGAAAATCTTCATAAGAAGAAGAAACATTTTCCACAATAAAAGTTATGTATGTATATGTATGCATACTAAATATGAATATAGATGTGTATGACAGAGTAGATTTATATCACTGCATATGGTATGTAGGATGCAGGACATATGCCGATTCTCTCTCTCTCTCCTTCTCAGTTTTGTTTTGGAGACAAGTTCCATGTACCCCGGCTATCCCAGAACTTGCTGTGTGTATCATTCTGGCCTCAGACTCACAGAACCCTCTGCCTGCCTCTGCCTACCAACTGCTGAGATTAAAGCCGTGGGCCCAGCACACCAGGCTGTATATGCTGCTTTTAAATGATGGATGGATGGATGGATTTGTAGTTAAAATGTGTTATAGCAAATGATGTGGGCCAGGGAAGCACAAAAGGCTCCTTTCTGAGATAAAGGTGAGTAGAAAGACAGAATGGAATTGATGAGCAGAATAAGAGAGCGACAGGAGTTATGTGTGCCTGTAGCAGATCTGTGAAGGAAAAGCGTCCTCACTATGGCCTTGGAAACACCACTAAGGCACCACGAGAAAAGGATCTGGCTTGTTCCTGTAGTGCACACCATGTCATCCTCGTGGAGTCATTTATCTAGACAGTTCAGCATCAAAGGTCACAGCAGCAGAAGGCAGCAGTGGGACCGTGAGCTTTGAAGATGTACAAGCCTCTATTCGACTTTTAACCCTTCGCATAATGGCCGGGGGACATCTGGCCAGTGACTTTCCTGCTCTGCCTCATTTCCTCACCTGCCAGTCTGGGATGTCACTACGCAGCTAAACCTGTGAGAGTCAGACGAGAAGGCCTGAGGTGCTCCTGGCACAGCGCCTGGCAGGCAGCAGGTGTCCATCAATGGTAACACACTTGGAAAAGAGATAAAACAAGCTAGGGCCATGGAGTCTAGCCCCAGGTCCTTAATTCAGCATCAGGGCAGCTTTACCTACCCTTTAGGCACAATTCCATTAATGTATTATCAGTTTGCTTTGCTGTTTGCCTGCTCTGTGGCTTTGGAAATGAGGGTGCTAGGCAGATAGAGACACCGTGAATAGCCAGAAGGAACTTCTTGGTTGTTAAAATCAACATGACATCAGTTGGGGCCTTCCCCAGTCACACCACTGGCTTAGTAAATTCCATTTTAAACAGCTCCCACTTCATCAAGTCAACATCCATTGGCAGCCATTCACGGCTTAGTTTTTCTGTCAAGACTCCTTTGTGGCAGGGACCATGCTAAGTTCTCCACATTCATTTTCTGATATGCTAGCATGACAGCCACCAAACTCCCCTGTCACAGCTGAGGAAAGTGACATTGGAAGGATGCGGTGACTTCCCAAGGGCTTCAGAGAAAACAGGCCAGATGTGATTATAAAGCCCACAGGCGGGGTTGGGATTCAGCTCAGTGGTAGAGCACTTGCCCAGCAAGCTCAAGGCCCTGGGACGGTCCCCAGCCCAAGAAAAAAAAAAAAAAAAAAAAAAAAAAGGAAAGTCCACAGGCTCTGTAACAGGATTCCACCAGTTCTCAGGCTGATGGTCCTAGGTATTTCTTTTGTTTTTTTCTTTGCAGTCCTGGGGATTGCACCTAAGGTCTTATGCATGCTGGGCAAGGGCTCTACCACTGTATGTCATCGAAAGTAGTCTTTGGTGTTTGTAAAGGATGCTCTGTGTTCAATAGGACCAGCATATCCCTTCTACCAGACTGGAGATCTAGTACTGGGGTGGTATCATGAGTTCCAATTGGAACACTTTTTTTTAATTCTGTTTTGATGATTTTCTTCCTTTTTTCAATCTTGGTGTGTGTGTGTGTGTGTGTGTGTGTGTGTGTGTGTGTATGCATGTGTGTGTGTGTGTGTGCACGTGTGTAGGTGTTCACATGTCCTGTGTACAAGGACACTGTATGGAAGTCAAAGGGCTTCTTTGGATGTTGGTCCTTGCCTCCCACATTGCTTGAGACGGGATCTTATGCTCCTGTTGCACCAGGCCAAGTGGCCAACAAGCTTCTGGGGATTCTCCCCTTCTACTTCATCGCAGGAACCCTGGGATTATATACATGCCACAGCTTCCACACGTGGATTCTGGAGGTTCAAACTCATGTTTGTGAAGCAATTTACCCACCGAGATATCACCCCAGCTCTGATATTTTTTTGAGATAGGATTTTTTTATGTGGATATGTATCTGCCCGCAAGTATGTCTGTATACCATGCACGTGCCTGGTGTCCACAGAGGCCAGAAGAGGATATCAGATACACTGGGTTGTGAGCCACCATGTGGCTGCAGGGAACAGACCCTGGGTCCTCTAGAGCAGCAGCCATTTTCCCCATTTTCCCCATTCCATGAACAATGTCTCATAATTGGTGTAGCCCAGATTGGCCTTGAATTCACAGCGATCCTTCTTGCCTTGAACTCCCAAGTCCTGGGACTGCTGGTGTGCTCTAGCACACCAGTCTTGTATTAGGCAATCTCGTAGGCACATCTTCCTGGTGGAGAGGATGCTGACCGGACCATGCCGCAGCCTGGTTGTGCTGTGGTTCTCCCTAGAGTTTGGAGAGTGTTAGACATTTGCACTTAAAAGTGCAAAGCTCTGCCCATCTTCAGAGGAGAAGTAATGACAAGCAGTCTTTGAACATTTGCAAATTGTATTTTTAGGTCGAAAGGACCTTCCTTTTTAATGTATTAGGGTGTAGGGATGGGAAACATATGCCTTGGATTCTGTCACTGGTGCCCGGAATCCCAACGATAGTGGTTGAGCTTCACGGTAGTCTGTTAACAGATTTTCAAATAATTTTCCACTAATCCAGCAGTTCTTGCAGCTACTTCGAGGCATCTGGCATTTTGAGAGGGAGAGAGAGAAAAAAATTGCCCATAGTTAGACATGGTAATGGCCATTAATTGAATTAGTCTAATGTGGATGGAATCATCTCCTAAAAGGGAAAAAAGTGTGGGTGAATCTGGCAATTACATTAGGGGATACTCAGCAAATGCAAGTACGATCAGATAGAGGGGCAGGTGTGCCAGTCTGCATGCTGTCCTTTCCTCAAGAGTTCCCACAAGGCTTTGCAGCATTCAGGGTATGTCACGACTCCAAGCTCTTGGGTAGTTTTAGTCTAAGCGACTGCCTCCAGGCCCTACTCCATGTCTACGTCAGTGATATTAAGGCAATTTATTAGTGGCAGGTTTGGCTTTTCAGAGTCCCGAATCTCAGATCAATGAAGACTATTTAGCACTCCATCCAACAATTGATTGCTATAATATTCCTGCATAAGAAGCAACCCCAGAACCCCAGGGGCTTACACTGACATCGTATAACTCATGAATCTTGAGGGATTTCAGTGGCTCTGGGCTGAGTTTGACTGATCTTGGCTAGGATTTCCTCTGTATCTGCTGACCAACCTTGGCCAGGGTTGTGCAGACATGTAGGGTGCAGCTGGGTGATGCCACCCTAAGACGGGCTATCTGAAGGACTTGACTGTGTCTTGTCGTTGTACAAAGAGGAACAAGATCCCTTGTGTAAGTTCATTTTCAGTGTGCACAGCATTTCTGCTACTACTCTGTTAACCCCAAATACCTTGTGGTAAATAACACAGGAAAAAGTAAAATGTGGTCTCTTTTTAATAATTTACCACACTGAGAAAATTATGGGGCATGCTTGTTGTATCTAAATGTGTTCTGGCCTCAGAAACCTGGCAGTGATGTGGGTGAATTGCCCAGATAGGCATCATAGACAGCTTCTCACAAGGGCCAGATCTAATATGACAGCGACATCTGTAGGGGAAAGGAGCACCCCCTGAGATGACTGCAATTCTGCTATATATCATATATTTGTATAAGTAGTGCTCTAAACCACATAAGCTAGGTATCGAGTCATATATATGTATACATTACCACATCTATATACATATATCCATATCTCCATTTACACATATGTTAGTCAGGTGCTGTTATCACTGAGCTCCCCAGCCCTCCCTTTTGATACAGTGCTGAGAGACGATATTCAACATGTTGGATTGAACTAAGTTGGACTGAAAGTCCTTTATTTTCCTTTCCATATGATACGCTGGCCTCCAGCCAGCAAGTTACTTTATGTTTCTCTCTGTAGTAGCCAGAGAGCAGCCCTCATGTCTCTGGCTGCACTGGAAGCCTGTGTGGGGTGGGATTAAGTAGGGTACTAGATTGATTTGTCATCTGTCTGTTGTGCCAAGCCATGTCTGCTGAGCACCCTTCTGTGCTGTGTGTTAGGCTCTGGAAGGGTGGAGACAAACAGGAGGAGTGATGAAAGGGGGGTGGCAGCAAGGATACAAGGACAAGACGATTCATGGGGCATGATGACATCACTCTATGAAACCAAGATTTGTGTTCAGCCGGCTTTCTGCAAGGTCAGTGGTGTATATGTAAGCATGTGTGCATGTGTATACACAGACATACATGAGAGAGGGAGGGACAGGGAGGGAGAGGGAGGGAGGAAGGGACAGTGAGAGAGGAAGGAAGGAGAGGGGGAGAGAGGGAGAGAGAGAGAGAGAGAGAGAGAGAGAGAGAGAGAGAGAGAGAGAGAGAGAAGAAGAAGAAGAAGAAGAAGAAGAAGAAGAAGAAGAAGAAGAAGAAGAAGAAGAAGAAGAAGAAGAAGAGGGAGGGAGGGAGGGAGGGAGGGAGGGAAAGAGGGAGAAGCATGAGGTGTACCACATGAGTTGAAGGGCCCAGATGGCTGGAGGGATTCCCAGTAGGGAAGGCATTTGAACCATAAGCCCTCAGGCAGAACCCAGAGCAGTATCATTGGCATTTCCAGAGTTGCGGGACCACAGACCCATATAGGACAGGATTAGTACAGAGAAGCCAAAGGGTTGGGATTTCGTAGGGGGGATGGGAAGGAGACAGGATTAGATGGGTGGGGAGGGCAGGTTGTGGTGGGAATCTACTGACCTCTGGCAGGGATTTTCCAGGGTTAGCACAAAGTACACGGAGAGCAGGGAACTAGTGTTAGTGGAGGAGGAGAGGTGGCTGGAAAGATCGCCGTCAAGAGTGAAGCCTGGAGTCAAGTTGCCTTCTGCTTTGAAAAGAAAAGGGTATGGTGTGTGTGTGTGTGTGTGTGTGTGTGTGTGTGTGTGTGTGATGGTCTGTGTGCAAAGTTTATCAGAGCAGTGCTCTAGGCAGAGTGCCCGATAGACTCAGTAGGACCCACGGTTGAAATATTTCACCACTGTGTGCTTTTGATCAAGTCACTTAACCTCTCTGAGACTTCTTTAACCTCTAAAGTAGCACAAATACACTGAAAAGACTTTATGACTATGAAATATATAATTTTGAGCAAGAAACTAAGTGATTATAGCACCTGGCTCCCCATTCTATGTGGCCGAGTTAACCAAGGTGAGGGAGGAACAGTTCTGGGAGACATGGTCCTTACGAAAGTCCTGAGCCTGGGGGGAGTAGCTCTGCCCAGGGGAATGCCCAAAGCTGATCGAGTGAGAAAAGTTAGGGGTGTGCATGTGCCCGGGTGATGCGAGAGTGTGTTCTTTGCACAATGAACCCTAAAATCAGATGATTCAATAGTCTTCTGTGTCCCAATTCTATATTTTATTCTCAAACCTCAGTCTGAATTGGGGAGATGTGGTCTTTGTTGTTGCTCCTAGTGAGGTCAGTCAAGACAGCCAGAGCAGTAAGTCCAGGAGGCTGGCTTGCACTCCGTTAAGCATACTCACAAATAGTCAGCCACTCTTCCCCTTCAGAAGGCCCAGGGAGCAGAACAGTTGCTCCCCTGGCTTTATCTCTGTGACTGTGGATGGGGCTGGAAGCAGTGTTGTATGTGAGAAGGAGGAGTAGACCTGGGGGTTAAGAGATGCTCCAAGACAAGAGGGGAACAGATATTTTAGCTTCTGAGTGGAGGACCTTGGGGCCAGCAGCACCAGCAGTGTTAGCATTTCCATGTAGTTTCCATGCTAGTCTCACTAAATCTTTAAGCTCTTCCAGGACTGGATAGTGCATTTGCTCCACCAGCTCTACATCTTAAGACTATGGCATGTGCAGACACAGCCAGGCCTCGGACCTGTGCTCAAAATCACTCCAGTATGCAAAGATCAGGGTATGAAATATTTTAAAAGAACACCAGTCAAATGTGTATCTAGGAAACCCTGAGAAAGTTTCCTGAGGGCAGTTTCTCTTTTCCCATGCTTTTCTGAGCACCTTCTCTGCTTGGCCATGAGCGGTAACCAATACACAGTGCCCAGTGCCCAAGGCTCAGTGCTCAGTGCCCCGTGCCCAGTGCCCAGGGCTCAGTGCCCAGGGCTCAGTGTTGTCAGAAGTACCTGAAGAAGGGGCCACCCTTAGGAAAGAGGATGCTGGGAAGAGAGAGACTATGCTGATATCTAGAAAGCTTTGGCTAATTAAAGACATAATTAAAAGGGTACAGGAAAGCCACACATATTTATGGGATGCCACGCAGTGTTTCAGTGCATGTTTAAATCAGACCAAATGTTTAATCTCCTCAAACATTATCACTTTTTAGTGAAACACAATCTTTCACATGTGACTTGAAACAGCATATTGTCATCATCTAGTCTCCCACTAAAGCACACCAGGACCTTCTACACCCCTCTGTAACTTTGTACCCATTGATGAACTCCCTGTTGTGCCTCCTCTATTCTCTCTCTATTCTTAGGTTACCACCATGCTCCTTTCAGCTTATATAAGATCAATGTCTTTATTTCTTAATTCCACATAAAAAATTGTGTGGTGCTTATCCTTCTGCACCTGGCTTATTTCCTTTAACACAACAATCCAGTTCCATCATGTTGCTATAAATGTTCTCTTTTCCTGTGGCTGAATAGCATTGCCTTCTCCCTGATCTTAGAAAGGGAGGGATTAATATAGATGATTCATCCATAGCAATGTACTTACAATTATTTATACTTGGCATTTGACCAGCCACCAGTCTCTGCATTAACATACTTTGGGGGGGAGAGGGATTGGGAGGGTCTTTTCTGACCAAAGTGAAAGCAACACAAATCTGTGGGTATAAAGATAAATATTCAGAAGGCAGTTTGATTGCATAACCATTTAGCAAAACAACAGTAGATTACCCACAGGGCCTCTGATCTTCCCAGTCATATTTTTGCCACGTTGATAGTACCCAGCATGTCTCTCCTGTAGGGAAGGCCTCATATACCATCCAAAAATGGTAGGCTACCCCCCTCTGCTAATTATTATGATACCTTTGCTCCAGTGGATACATCTTGTCAGAATAGTCACATGTAGGGGCCAGGGCTGAAGCACCTTCTGGTCTTGATTATGCCAGCTAGTAGGGAGAGAGTTTGAGCCTGGTTGTCCGATGGCCTACATCCACTGCCTTTAGTAGTAGAACTGATACCATCTAGTACTGGCAGGCAACCAAGGGAACGGCAGTAGCCTGTACTACTAGTACTGCCATCTAGTACTGGCAATAACCAACCAAGGGAATGCTTTTGGTGCCTCTGTGACCTCCCCAATTTATAACTCACTGGGAGGCATCCCATGGCTGAGACTGGGATTTTCAATTCATAGCCCAGGTCTTCTGGGAGCAGTGCTGTCCACCCAAGCAGGATACTTATGTTTAGACTCCTTATTTATGTACCGTGCTTTAGTTGGCTCTCAAGCTTGTGGATTTTATAAGGCATTTTCCTATATCTATCCCACCCCCTGCCCTCTGCTCTCCCATCTCCCTGTCTACATTTAACTTTAATCCTGGGACTGGCACCCCACTTTTCGTGCCACCTGTGTTCTACTCTCCCTTCTGATTGTTTTTCCCTCGGCTTTTCCCAAGTCCATCCTTCCTGTTGGCTCAGTCTTCCACAGTCCCCGCCATTTCCCCATCCCTCTGTCCCCCTGCATCCTTTCCTGGTGCTGTTTGTTCTCCTCTGTGACCCCTTTGAATGTATCAATCTCATTTCAGTCCAGTGTATTCCTTCTAGTATCTACTTTAAAGCTGGCTCAGTGGTCAGAGATTCCTAAAATCTGTTTTTATTTCTCTGTCAATTTTAATTCATAGTTTTGCTGGGTATAATAGCCTGGGTTGGAAGTTGTGGTCTTGGAGAACTTGTAAAACATTTTGCCAGGAACTTCTGAAATTTATCAGAAGTTTTTATTGAGTAAACAGGTGATATTCTATTGGGCCTGCCTTTATAAGTGACTTGACCTTTCTCTCTTGCAGTTTTCAATACCTCCCCTCACCTTTAATTTTTAGCATTTTAACCATAATATGTCATTGGGAGTTTCTTGCTGGTCTTGTTTGTTTTGTGTTCCATGGGCCATTTGTACTAGGTGGAGCAATTGTTTCTCTAGGTGTAGGGTCTTTTCTTCTATGATTTTATTTTAAACATTCTCTATATCTTCTTCTATGCCTATGGTCTGAAGGTTAGGTCCTTTTATGGCATCCCAAAGGTCTCCCATGTTCCATGAATATATTTTTGTGCTTATCATCGACCTTTATTGAGTTGTCCAGTTGTCCTCCAATCCCTACCCCTGGAGGAAATGTTTCAGTTGTGAGGAAACAGCCATATAACAGAAGGCACCAGGAGCACGATGGTACCAAGGATCCACCCTCAATGACCTATCTCCTCCAGTAGAGGCCTGCATTCTAAATTTCTAATACCTCCCAAAATAGTGCCACCCACTGGGGACCTAGATGAGCTTGTGCAGGATATTACATAATCATTCAATCTGATTCGGGCTGATCAATAGCACTGGGATGTCACACTCTGAGCAGAGACTATACAAGTCTTCTGCAGCAGCATCTGTCTGACACAACCCTAAAGAATGTACCATGCACACACAGAGGTCCATTTCCAAAGCGTATACAATGGGGAAATCTAGTATTACTAGTCACTCAACATCACCCAGTTTGCTCTCTTGAGAACTGAGGAGACAGTACTGAGAGGATTCCGTTTGTTGTCCTTGACAGACCTTCCTGGTTTGTCTTCTTACAAACTTTAGCCCTAGGAGTTCACCTAGAATTTGTGCTGGATCAGATTCCTTTTTTGGCAGTAAAACTTTTTGACTCAGTCATCGAATTTTGGCCTCAAGTAATCTTATTTTTATTTCAACACCAAGCATGTCTTTCCCTGCTTTTCCTGAGCCAAATGTGTTGACCTTGTTGGCTGGGGGCTAACACAAGTCTCCGGCAGGTGATGTGTGGCCGTACGCCCACAGTTGTGAAACGAGCAGAATCAGTTTGGATTTATAGGCCACAGATAGCAGTGCACATTTACGGCCCTGTCTTCTGTGATATTGTTTCCTTTACCTTATATTACAGTCCAGTCCCAAGGGACCTGACCATTGTGAAGAGCATCACACTGTTTCTTACTGATTGGATCTGAAGGGTTTCCCATGGGCCTGTGTGCTGAGTGCTTGTTCTCCCGTATGTGACGTGGTCATGAGGGTTGTAGAGTCTTGAAGAGGTAGGATCTGCCTGGTAGAGGTGGCTGTGGTCCTGTAACTGTTACAGCCACCTGGGGTTCTAGTTTGTGTTCTCTGCTGCCATGTGAACAAACTTGTGTCACACGCTCCCATTGCCATGGCTGGGCCCACTCCAACATGCCTTTCCCGGTGTGTGGGACTGAAAGCCCTCAGGCTGTAACTGTTCATCTCTGGCATCATTTATGTAGGGTTTCATTGCAGCAGCCAGGGCAGTATCTGGTAATGTCATTCTGACAGGAGGACAGATGAGCAAGTGGGGGAGCCGTAGGTATACTTGTTCTCTGTGGATATTGGGGGGAAGCTCATGAAGATGCAGAGCCTCTGTGCTTATGGAAATTGTAAGGGTTCATTAGTCAGCATGCTGAAATGTACCCTTCAAAGGATAAATAGCACCTCTTCTGCCTTCTAACAAAAACATCATAATCCCTGGTTGGTTCTAGAACTAATGCATGCCCCATCTAAAAATACTCACTTGATTCAGTTATGCAGGATAGGGAAGGTTGATAGCTTTCAGTGGGTCCAACAGCATGAAAGGTCTTTAAGGAGTGTAGGATCATTCTATTTGGTAAGTCCTGTGGCACTGACACCTGGAAACCAGTGGCTAGAGGCCGCAGAATGCAGAACGGCTAAGTAATTCTGTCATTTGACTGCTTAAGGCCTTTTTAACATCTTGAGCCTGACTTCACCATGATCTGGGGTTCATGGTAGGCAGAGCTTATTCCTGATTCCAGATTCCCATTCACCACTCTGTCTAGATACTCCTGAGAGACCCGCCACCTGTGCAAATGTGTATCCTTAAAGCAAACTGTTCACTGCTGTTTAGTACTGGTCTGCAGTGCCTCTGTGAAGAAATGCTGGCAGGAGTCTGCTCTTCTGTTGGATAGATGAGGAAACATAGGTGAAGTAGATTCAGACACTAAAGGCCTTTGTAAAGCTCTGTCAGTCATTCATATCTGTACACACCAATGATTCATTGGGAACCTGTCTAGAATGGACTGAATACTCCTTTGATGCCAAGAAGTCATGGAAGGAAGCTTGACCCCAATCTCCACAGAGAATGAGTATCATTGTTACACCTCCAGACCTATGCTGGGGACACAGAGGGGATAGCTGGGAAGATTGTCCATCAGGCTTCAGGCCCCTTTCCCATCAGTACCACCCTGTTTCCAAAGAACTGGTTTAGGGTGGATGTAGAAGTGGCAGGAGGTGCAAGGGTTGACAGCTAATTCTCACAGTGTGAGATAAATGCTAACAGAATCATACATGCAGGGTGCTGGGTAAACTTGGAATTGACTGACCTGGATGAAGAAGAGGTGGGCAACAAGAGGGGAGATGCACACAGGACAGACCAGAGGACATGTTGGACTAGAGCCAGGGACACAGAGGGGCTGGCTCCTTTCCTATCAGTAGGTCCTGTTGGAGGGACAGCTGTCCCCTGAGCTACCACAGTAGGTGAGGCCCTTTCCCATTTCATTAGGGAGTTTCGTATTCAGATTCATATCCTAAGCCCCAGTAAGTCTTACTTACTTAGTGGGGAAGCAGCAAATCAAGATGACATTTCAAACGCTGTGGCCCAGCCTGTTCCTGGGGGGAACAGCTAAATCCTCACCCATATTAAATACCTTCTCAAAAGCAGCGGCTGGGCCATTTAGGAAAATTAAAAGGGAAGAGAGGGACGAAGAGTGTGGAGATTAAAAGCAAGTGTAATAGTGTTTCCAGTCCTGTGGCAATTACGAGACCTCACATATGGCCTTTCACTTTATCCCCCACTTGGCTTATCCTGCATCTGCACCCACTCAGAAGCCTGGTCATTATGAAAGTGTTTTTGCGAAAAGGGACTCAGGTTGCCAGCTCTCTTTCATCAGGTCAGCCAGGTACTTGGCTGGTGGCTGGTCCAAGACTGCGTGTCTCCCAGTACACGTGCTCTGGAGCCTTTGTACCAAAAAAAAAAAAAAAAAAAAAGAATGGCAACATGGAGAGATTTCTGTAAGGCAGCAGGTTTCAAGGGTTTTCTTCACTCAAGATAAACAAAGGAACTGGCTACCAAGCCAGGGAGAGATTGGTTACCCTTTCTACTGCTCATGTAGCAATAATCTAGTACGCTCCAATCCCATTGGGGTATTTGTTTGTTTGTTTGGTTTGGTTTTTTTATTAGATTAACATGACGAGAAAGGGGAACACATCACCATTATGTTGCAGGATGCAGGAGAAAGCTTGTGCCCCAGTGGGAGCATAGGGCGATGCTGACTGTCTGGAGGGTACTTAGGCTGAGTGTGTCAAGGATTTTAATGTTTATGATGGATTCAAAAGCCATTGCAATGCTTGACATGCTCATTCTTCTAAAATGAAGTCCTCGGGAAAAATCAGAAACACAGGCAAAAAATAGACAGGAACATGTTAGTATTATACATGAAATATAACATCTAGGATGACAAGAAGAGAAAAGCCCATCAATGGTGTTGGTCAGTGGTAAAGTGTAAGGAGTTTGCTTGGCTTTGATTTCCAGAACTGGGCTATGGGGAGTACATGTGTGGTAGGTAGGTAGGCAGTAGATAGATAGACGATGCCTAGATAGATGGTAAATAGGTAGATGGGTAATATTTAGATATATAGATAGAATGATGTATAGATAGAATGATAGATAGAATGATAGAAGATAGATAGATAGATAGATAGATAGATAGATAGATAGATAGATAGATAGATAGATAGATAGATATAGAGTGGTAGCTATTCCTGGTTGTCATCCTGACTGTATCTGGAATGAATCCAGAAATGGAGGGCACACTTATGGTTTAGATCTTGAGGTTAGAAGACCCAGGTTTCTAATCTAGATCTTCACATTCAATGACACATGCTTTTGATCTAGATCTTGAGGCATAGTGGCCATGAAAGCTTAATCCCAGAAGGCAGAGGCAAGCAGATCTCTGAATTCGAAACCAGCCTGGGACAAAGAAAATTCCAAGTCCGGGTGTGGTTTGGTACACTTTACTCTGGGCCGTACCTT